>NW_028263379.1:3085939-3285159 GCF_051168715.1 Poecilia mexicana | reverse complement strand
TCCATTTTTGACTTCTTTCGCTGAGATAAAGCGTTTTTGGCTTCTGGCTTTCTGATCATTTGTAACTTAAGCAGATCAACTAATTTCAGCTTATTACAGCCAGATCTAGTGCTGCTCAGCATTTCGGAGCTGTCCAACAACTAACAAGGCTGAAAATTGAATGTAAAGCTGCAAATTCACAGATAGTCCATTTTTGACTTCTTTCGCTGAGATAAAGCGTTTTTGGCTTCTGGCTTTCTGATCATTTGTAACTTAAGCAGATCAACTAATTTCAGCTTATTACAGCTAGATCTAGTGCTGCTCAGCATTTCGGAGCTGTCCAACAACTGACAAGGCTGAAAATTGAATGTAAAGCTGCAAATTCACAGATAGTCCATTTTTGACTTCTTTCGCTGAGATAAAGCGTTTTTGGCTTCTGGCTTTCTGATCATTTGTAACTTAAGCAGATCAACTAATTTCAGCTTATTACAGCCAGATCTAGTGCTGCTCAGCATTTCGGAGCTGTCCAACAACTAACAAGGCTGAAAATTGAATGTAAAGCTGCAAATTCACAGATAGTCCATTTTTGACTTCTTTCGCTGAGATAAAGCGTTTTTGGCTTCTGGCTTTCTGATCATTTGTAACTTAAGCAGATCAACTAATTTCAGCTTATTACAGCTAGATCTAGTGCTGCTCAGCATTTCGGAGCTGTCCAACAACTAACAAGGCTGAAAATTGAATGTAAAGCTGCAAATTCACAGATAGTCCATTTTTGACTTCTTTCGCTGAGATAAAGCGTTTTTGGCTTCTGGCTTTCTGATCATTTGTAACTTAAGCAGATCAACTAATTTCAGCTTATTACAGCCAGATCTAGTGCTGCTCAGCATTTCGGAGCTGTCCAACAACTAACAAGGCTGAAAATTGAATGTAAAGCTGCAAATTCACAGATAGTCCATTTTTGACTTCTTTCGCTGAGATAAAGCGTTTTTGGCTTCTGGCTTTCTGATCATTTGTAACTTAAGCAGATCAACTAATTTCAGCTTATTACAGCCAGATCTAGTGCTGCTCAGCATTTCGGAGCTGTCCAACAACTAACAAGGCTGAAAATTGAATGTAAAGCTGCAAATTCACAGATAGTCCATTTTTGACTTCTTTCGCTGAGATAAAGCGTTTTTGGCTTCTGGCTTTCTGATCATTTGTAACTTAAGCAGATCAACTAATTTCAGCTTATTACAGCTAGATCTAGTGCTGCTCAGCATTTCGGAGCTGTCCAACAACTAACAAGGCTGAAAATTGAATGTAAAGCTGCAAATTCACAGATAGTCCATTTTTGACTTCTTTCGCTGAGATAAAGCGTTTTTGGCTTCTGGCTTTCTGATCATTTGTAACTTAAGCAGATCAACTAATTTCAGGTTATTACAGCCAGATCTAGTGCTGCTCAGCATTTCGGAGCTGTCCAAACACTGACAAGGCTGAAAATTGAATGTAAAGCTGCAAATTCACAGATAGTCCATTTTTGACTTCTTTCGCTGAGATAAAGCGTTTTTGGCTTCTGGTTTTCTGATCATTTGTAACTTAAGCAGATCAACTAATTTCAGCTTATTACAGCTAGATCTAGTGCTGCTCAGCATTTCGGAGCTGTCCAACAACTAACAAGGCTGAAAATTGAATGTAAAGCTGCAAATTCACAGATAGTCCATTTTTGACTTCTTTCGCTGAGATAAAGCGTTTTTGGCTTCTGGCTTTCTGATCATTTGTAACTTAAGCAGATCAACTAATTTCAGCTTATTACAGCCAGATCTAGTGCTGCTCAGCATTTCGGAGCTGTCCAACAACTAACAAGGCTGAAAATTGAATGTAAAGCTGCAAATTCACAGATAGTCCATTTTTGACTTCTTTCGCTGAGATAAAGCGTTTTTGGCTTCTGGCTTTCTGATCATTTGTAACTTAAGCAGATCAACTAATTTCAGGTTATTACAGCCAGATCTAGTGCTGCTCAGCACTTCGGAGCTTTCCAAACACTGACAAGGCTGAAAATTGAATGTAAGGCTGCAAATTCACAGATAGTCCATTTTTGACTTCTTTCGCTGAGATAAAGCGTTTTTGGCTTCTGGCTTTCTGATCATTCGTAACTTAAGCAGATCAACTAATTTCAGCTTATTACAGCGAGATCTAGTGCTGCTCAGCATTTCGGAGCTGTCCAACAACTAACAAGGCTGAAAATTGAATGTAAAGCTGCAAATTCACAGATAGTCCATTTTTGACTTCTTTCGCTGAGATAAAGCGTTTTTGGCTTCTGGCTTTCTGATCATTTGTAACTTAAGCAGATCAACTAATTTCAGCTTATTACAGCTAGATCTAGTGCTGCTCAGCATTTCGGAGCTGTCCAACAACTAACAAGGCTGAAAATTGAATGTAAAGCTGCAAATTCACAGATAGTCCATTTTTGACTTCTTTCGCTGAGATAAAGCGTTTTTGGCTTCTGGCTTTCTGATCATTTGTAACTTAAGCAGATCAACTAATTTCAGCTTATTACAGCCAGATCTAGTGCTGCTCAGCATTTCGGAGCTGTCCAACAACTAACAAGGCTGAAAATTGAATGTAAAGCTGCAAATTCACAGATAGTCCATTTTTGACTTCTTTCGCTGAGATAAAGCGTTTTTGGCTTCTGGCTTTCTGATCATTTGTAACTTAAGCAGATCAACTAATTTCAGCTTATTACAGCTAGATCTAGTGCTGCTCAGCATTTCGGAGCTGTCCAACAACTAACAAGGCTGAAAATTGAATGTAAAGCTGCAAATTCACAGATAGTCCATTTTTGACTTCTTTCGCTGAGATAAAGCGTTTTTGGCTTCTGGCTTTCTGATCATTTGTAACTTAAGCAGATCAACTAATTTCAGCTTATTACAGCTAGATCTAGTGCTGCTCAGCATTTCGGAGCTGTCCAACAACTAACAAGGCTGAAAATTGAATGTAAAGCTGCAAATTCACAGATAGTCCATTTTTGACTTCTTTCGCTGAGATAAAGCGTTTTTGGCTTCTGGCTTTCTGATCATTTGTAACTTAAGCAGATCAACTAATTTCAGCTTATTACAGCTAGATCTAGTGCTGCTCAGCATTTCGGAGCTGTCCAACAACTAACAAGGCTGAAAATTGAATGTAAAGCTGCAAATTCACAGATAGTCCATTTTTGACTTCTTTCGCTGAGATAAAGCGTTTTTGGCTTCTGGCTTTCTGATCATTTGTAACTTAAGCAGATCAACTAATTTCAGCTTATTACAGCTAGATCTAGTGCTGCTCAGCATTTCGGAGCTGTCCAACAACTAACAAGGCTGAAAATTGAATGTAAAGCTGCAAATTCACAGATAGTCCATTTTTGTCTTATTTCGCTGAGATAAAGCGTTTTTGGCTTCTGGCTTTCTGATCATTTGTAACTTAAGCAGATCAACTAATTTCAGGTTTTTACAGCCAGATCTAGTGCTGTTCAGCATTTCGGAGCTGTCCAACAACTGACAAGGCTGAAAATTGAATGTAAAGCTGCAAATTCACAGATAGTCCATTTTTGACTTCTTTCGCTGAGATAAAGCGTTTTTGGCTTCTGGCTTTCTGATCATTTGTAACTTAAGCAGATCAACTAATTTCAGCTTATTACAGCCAGATCTAGTGCTGCTCAGCATTTCGGAGCTGTCCAACAACTAACAAGGCTGAAAATTGAATGTAAAGCTGCAAATTCACAGATAGTCCATTTTTGACTTCTTTCGCTGAGATAAAGCGTTTTTGGCTTCTGGTTTTCTGATCATTTGTAACTTAAGCAGATCAACTAATTTCAGCTTATTACAGCTAGATCTAGTGCTGCTCAGCATTTCGGAGCTGTCCAACAACTAACAAGGCTGAAAATTGAATGTAAAGCTGCAAATTCACAGATAGTCCATTTTTGACTTCTTTCGCTGAGATAAAGCGTTTTTGGCTTCTGGCTTTCTGATCATTTGTAACTTAAGCAGATCAACTAATTTCAGCTTATTACAGCCAGATCTAGTGCTGCTCAGCATTTCGGAGCTGTCCAACAACTAACAAGGCTGAAAATTGAATGTAAAGCTGCAAATTCACAGATAGTCCATTTTTGACTTCTTTCGCTGAGATAAAGCGTTTTTGGCTTCTGGTTTTCTGATCATTTGTAACTTAAGCAGATCAACTAATTTCAGCTTATTACAGCTAGATCTAGTGCTGCTCAGCATTTCGGAGCTGTCCAACAACTAACAAGGCTGAAAATTGAATGTAAAGCTGCAAATTCACAGATAGTCCATTTTTGACTTCTTTCGCTGAGATAAAGCGTTTTTGGCTTCTGGCTTTCTGATCATTTGTAACTTAAGCAGATCAACTAATTTCAGCTTATTACAGCCAGATCTAGTGCTGCTCAGCATTTCGGAGCTGTCCAACAACTAACAAGGCTGAAAATTGAATGTAAAGCTGCAAATTCACAGATAGTCCATTTTTGACTTCTTTCGCTGAGATAAAGCGTTTTTGGCTTCTGGCTTTCTGATCATTTGTAACTTAAGCAGATCAACTAATTTCAGGTTATTACAGCCAGATCTAGTGCTGCTCAGCACTTCGGAGCTTTCCAAACACTGACAAGGCTGAAAATTGAATGTAAGGCTGCAAATTCACAGATAGTCCATTTTTGACTTCTTTCGCTGAGATAAAGCGTTTTTGGCTTCTGGCTTTCTGATCATTCGTAACTTAAGCAGATCAACTAATTTCAGCTTATTACAGCGAGATCTAGTGCTGCTCAGCATTTCGGAGCTGTCCAACAACTAACAAGGCTGAAAATTGAATGTAAAGCTACAAATTCACAGATAGTCCATTTTTGACTTCTTTCGCTGAGATAAAGCGTTTTTGGCTTCTGGCTTTCTGATCATTTGTAACTTAAGCAGATCAAGTAATTTCAGCTTATTACAGCTAGATCTAGTGCTGCTCAGCATTTCGGAGCTGTCCAACAACTGACAAGGCTGAAAATTGAATGTAAAGCTGCAAATTCACAGATAGTCCATTTTTGACTTCTTTCGCTGAGATAAAGCGTTTTTGGCTTCTGGCTTTCTGATCATTTGTAACTTAAGCAGATCAACTAATTTCAGCTTATTACAGCTAGATCTAGTGCTGCTCAGCATTTCGGAGCTGTCCAACAACTAACAAGGCTGAAAATTGAATGTAAAGCTGCAAATTCACAGATAGTCCATTTTTGTCTTATTTCGCTGAGATAAAGCGTTTTTGGCTTCTGGCTTTCTGATCATTTGTAACTTAAGCTGATCAACTAATTTCAGGTTATTACAGCCAGATCTAGTGCTGCTCAGCATTTCGGAGCTGTCCAACAACTAACAAGGCTGAAAATTGAATGTAAAGCTGCAAATTCACAGATAGTCCATTTTTGACTTCTTTCGCTGAGATAAAGCGTTTTTGGCTTCTGGCTTTCTGATCATTTGTAACTTAAGCTGATCAACTAATTTCAGCTTATTACAGCCAGATCTAGTGCTGCTCAGCATTTCGGAGCTGTCCAACAACTAACAAGGCTGAAAATTGAATGTAAAGCTGCAAATTCACAGATAGTCCATTTTTGTCTTATTTCGCTGAGATAAAGCGTTTTTGGCTTCTGGCTTTCTGATCATTTGTAACTTAAGCAGATCAACTAATTTCAGGTTTTTACAGCCAGATCTAGTGCTGCTCAGCATTTCGGAGCTGTCCAACAACTGACAAGGCTGAAAATTGAATGTAAAGCTGCAAATTCACAGATAGTCCATTTTTGACTTCTTTCGCTGAGATAAAGCGTTTTTGGCTTCTGGCTTTCTGATCATTTGTAACTTAAGCAGATCAACTAATTTCAGCTTATTACAGCCAGATCTAGTGCTGCTCAGCATTTCGGAGCTGTCCAACAACTAACAAGGCTGAAAATTGAATGTAAAGCTGCAAATTCACAGATAGTCCATTTTTGACTTCTTTCGCTGAGATAAAGCGTTTTTGGCTTCTGGCTTTCTGATCATTTGTAACTTAAGCAGATCAACTAATTTCAGCTTATTACAGCCAGATCTAGTGCTGCTCAGCATTTCGGAGCTGTCCAACAACTAACAAGGCTGAAAATTGAATGTAAAGCTGCAAATTCACAGATAGTCCATTTTTGTCTTATTTCGCTGAGATAAAGCGTTTTTGGCTTCTGGCTTTCTGATCATTTGTAACTTAAGCAGATCAACTAATTTCAGCTTATTACAGCCAGATCTAGTGCTGCTCAGCATTTCGGAGCTGTCCAACAACTAACAAGGCTGAAAATTGAATGTAAAGCTGCAAATTCACAGATAGTCCATTTTTGACTTCTTTCGCTGAGATAAAGCGTTTTTGGCTTCTGGCTTTCTGATCATTTGTAACTTAAGCAGATCAACTAATTTCAGCTTATTACAGCCAGATCTAGTGCTGCTCAGCATTTCGGAGCTGTCCAACAACTAACAAGGCTGAAAATTGAATGTAAAGCTGCAAATTCACAGATAGTCCATTTTTGACTTCTTTCGCTGAGATAAAGCGTTTTTGGCTTCTGGCTTTCTGATCATTTGTAACTTAAGCAGATCAACTAATTTCAGCTTATTACAGCTAGATCTAGTGCTGCTCAGCATTTCGGAGCTGTCCAACAATTAACAAGGCTGAAAATTGAATGTAAAGCTGCAAATTCACAGATAGTCCATTTTTGACTTCTTTCGCTGAGATAAAGCGTTTTTGGCTTCTGGCTTTCTGATCATTTGTAACTTAAGCAGATCAACTAATTTCAGCTTATTACAGCCAGATCTAGTGCTGCTCAGCATTTCTTAGCTGTCCAACAACTAACAAGGCTGAAAATTGAATGTAAAGCTGCAAATTCACAGATAGTCCATTTTTGACTTCTTTCGCTGAGATAAAGCGTTTTTGGCTTCTGGCTTTCTGATCATTTGTAACTTAAGCAGATCAACTAATTTCAGCTTATTACAGCCAGATCTAGTGCTGCTCAGCATTTCGGAGCTGTCCAACAACTAACAAGGCTGAAAATTGAATGTAAAGCTGCAAATTCACAGATAGTCCATTTTTGACTTCTTTCGCTGAGATAAAGCGTTTTTGGCTTCTGGTTTTCTGATCATTTGTAACTTAAGCAGATCAACTAATTTCAGCTTATTACAGCTAGATCTAGTGCTGCTCAGCATTTCGGAGCTGTCCAACAACTAACAAGGCTGAAAATTGAATGTAAAGCTGCAAATTCACAGATAGTCCATTTTTGACTTCTTTCGCTGAGATAAAGCGTTTTTGGCTTCTGGCTTTCTGATCATTTGTAACTTAAGCAGATCAACTAATTTCAGCTTATTACAGCCAGATCTAGTGCTGCTCAGCATTTCGGAGCTGTCCAACAACTAACAAGGCTGAAAATTGAATGTAAAGCTGCAAATTCACAGATAGTCCATTTTTGACTTCTTTCGCTGAGATAAAGCGTTTTTGGCTTCTGGTTTTCTGATCATTTGTAACTTAAGCAGATCAACTAATTTCAGCTTATTACAGCTAGATCTAGTGCTGCTCAGCATTTCGGAGCTGTCCAACAACTAACAAGGCTGAAAATTGAATGTAAAGCTGCAAATTCACAGATAGTCCATTTTTGACTTCTTTCGCTGAGATAAAGCGTTTTTGGCTTCTGGCTTTCTGATCATTTGTAACTTAAGCAGATCAACTAATTTCAGCTTATTACAGCCAGATCTAGTGCTGCTCAGCATTTCGGAGCTGTCCAACAACTAACAAGGCTGAAAATTGAATGTAAAGCTGCAAATTCACAGATAGTCCATTTTTGACTTCTTTCGCTGAGATAAAGCGTTTTTGGCTTCTGGCTTTCTGATCATTTGTAACTTAAGCAGATCAACTAATTTCAGGTTATTACAGCCAGATCTAGTGCTGCTCAGCACTTCGGAGCTTTCCAAACACTGACAAGGCTGAAAATTGAATGTAAGGCTGCAAATTCACAGATAGTCCATTTTTGACTTCTTTCGCTGAGATAAAGCGTTTTTGGCTTCTGGCTTTCTGATCATTCGTAACTTAAGCAGATCAACTAATTTCAGCTTATTACAGCGAGATCTAGTGCTGCTCAGCATTTCGGAGCTGTCCAACAACTAACAAGGCTGAAAATTGAATGTAAAGCTACAAATTCACAGATAGTCCATTTTTGACTTCTTTCGCTGAGATAAAGCGTTTTTGGCTTCTGGCTTTCTGATCATTTGTAACTTAAGCAGATCAACTAATTTCAGCTTATTACAGCTAGATCTAGTGCTGCTCAGCATTTCGGAGCTGTCCAACAACTAACAAGGCTGAAAATTGAATGTAAAGCTGCAAATTCACAGATAGTCCATTTTTGTCTTATTTCGCTGAGATAAAGCGTTTTTGGCTTCTGGCTTTCTGATCATTTGTAACTTAAGCTGATCAACTAATTTCAGGTTATTACAGCCAGATCTAGTGCTGCTCAGCATTTCGGAGCTGTCCAACAACTAACAAGGCTGAAAATTGAATGTAAAGCTGCAAATTCACAGATAGTCCATTTTTGACTTCTTTCGCTGAGATAAAGCGTTTTTGGCTTCTGGCTTTCTGATCATTTGTAACTTAAGCTGATCAACTAATTTCAGCTTATTACAGCCAGATCTAGTGCTGCTCAGCATTTCGGAGCTGTCCAACAACTAACAAGGCTGAAAATTGAATGTAAAGCTGCAAATTCACAGATAGTCCATTTTTGTCTTATTTCGCTGAGATAAAGCGTTTTTGGCTTCTGGCTTTCTGATCATTTGTAGCTTAAGCAGATCAACTAATTTCAGGTTTTTACAGCCAGATCTAGTGCTGCTCAGCATTTCGGAGCTGTCCAACAACTGACAAGGCTGAAAATTGAATGTAAAGCTGCAAATTCACAGATAGTCCATTTTTGACTTCTTTCGCTGAGATAAAGCGTTTTTGGCTTCTGGCTTTCTGATCATTTGTAACTTAAGCAGATCAACTAATTTCAGCTTATTACAGCCAGATCTAGTGCTGCTCAGCATTTCGGAGCTGTCCAACAACTAACAAGGCTGAAAATTGAATGTAAAGCTGCAAATTCACAGATAGTCCATTTTTGACTTCTTTCGCTGAGATAAAGCGTTTTTGGCTTCTGGCTTTCTGATCATTTGTAACTTAAGCAGATCAACTAATTTCAGCTTATTACAGCCAGATCTAGTGCTGCTCAGCATTTCGGAGCTGTCCAACAACTAACAAGGCTGAAAATTGAATGTAAAGCTGCAAATTCACAGATAGTCCATTTTTGACTTCTTTCGCTGAGATAAAGCGTTTTTGGCTTCTGGCTTTCTGATCATTTGTAACTTAAGCAGATCAACTAATTTCAGGTTATTACAGCCAGATCTAGTGCTGCTCAGCACTTCGGAGCTTTCCAAACACTGACAAGGCTGAAAATTGAATGTAAGGCTGCAAATTCACAGATAGTCCATTTTTGACTTCTTTCGCTGAGATAAAGCGTTTTTGGCTTCTGGCTTTCTGATCATTCGTAACTTAAGCAGATCAACTAATTTCAGCTTATTACAGCGAGATCTAGTGCTGCTCAGCATTTCGGAGCTGTCCAACAACTAACAAGGCTGAAAATTGAATGTAAAGCTACAAATTCACAGATAGTCCATTTTTGACTTCTTTCGCTGAGATAAAGCGTTTTTGGCTTCTGGCTTTCTGATCATTTGTAACTTAAGCAGATCAAGTAATTTCAGCTTATTACAGCTAGATCTAGTGCTGCTCAGCATTTCGGAGCTGTCCAACAACTGACAAGGCTGAAAATTGAATGTAAAGCTGCAAATTCACAGATAGTCCATTTTTGACTTCTTTCGCTGAGATAAAGCGTTTTTGGCTTCTGGCTTTCTGATCATTTGTAACTTAAGCAGATCAACTAATTTCAGCTTATTACAGCTAGATCTAGTGCTGCTCAGCATTTCGGAGCTGTCCAACAACTAACAAGGCTGAAAATTGAATGTAAA
Source organism: Poecilia mexicana (assembly GCF_051168715.1). Classification (NCBI taxonomy): domain Eukaryota; kingdom Metazoa; phylum Chordata; class Actinopteri; order Cyprinodontiformes; family Poeciliidae; genus Poecilia; species Poecilia mexicana. The sequence continues at coordinate 3,275,134 of NW_028263379.1, read as the reverse complement.
GCTGCAAATTCACAGATAGTCCATTTTTGTCTTATTTCGCTGAGATAAAGCGTTTTTGGCTTCTGGCTTTCTGATCATTTGTAACTTAAGCAGATCAACTAATTTCAGGTTATTACAGCCAGATCTAGTGCTGCTCAGCACTTCGGAGCTTTCCAAACACTGACAAGGCTGAAAATTGAATGTAAGGCTGCAAATTCACAGATAGTCCATTTTTGACTTCTTTCGCTGAGATAAAGCGTTTTTGGCTTCTGGCTTTCTGATCATTCGTAACTTAAGCAGATCAACTAATTTCAGCTTATTACAGCGAGATCTAGTGCTGCTCAGCATTTCGGAGCTGTCCAACAACTAACAAGGCTGAAAATTGAATGTAAAGCTACAAATTCACAGATAGTCCATTTTTGACTTCTTTCGCTGAGATAAAGCGTTTTTGGCTTCTGGCTTTCTGATCATTTGTAACTTAAGCAGATCAAGTAATTTCAGCTTATTACAGCTAGATCTAGTGCTGCTCAGCATTTCGGAGCTGTCCAACAACTGACAAGGCTGAAAATTGAATGTAAAGCTGCAAATTCACAGATAGTCCATTTTTGACTTCTTTCGCTGAGATAAAGCGTTTTTGGCTTCTGGCTTTCTGATCATTTGTAACTTAAGCAGATCAACTAATTTCAGCTTATTACAGCTAGATCTAGTGCTGCTCAGCATTTCGGAGCTGTCCAACAACTAACAAGGCTGAAAATTGAATGTAAAGCTGCAAATTCACAGATAGTCCATTTTTGTCTTATTTCGCTGAGATAAAGCGTTTTTGGCTTCTGGCTTTCTGATCATTTGTAACTTAAGCTGATCAACTAATTTCAGGTTATTACAGCCAGATCTAGTGCTGCTCAGCATTTCGGAGCTGTCCAACAACTAACAAGGCTGAAAATTGAATGTAAAGCTGCAAATTCACAGATAGTCCATTTTTGACTTCTTTCGCTGAGATAAAGCGTTTTTGGCTTCTGGCTTTCTGATCATTTGTAACTTAAGCTGATCAACTAATTTCAGCTTATTACAGCCAGATCTAGTGCTGCTCAGCATTTCGGAGCTGTCCAACAACTAACAAGGCTGAAAATTGAATGTAAAGCTGCAAATTCACAGATAGTCCATTTTTGTCTTATTTCGCTGAGATAAAGCGTTTTTGGCTTCTGGCTTTCTGATCATTTGTAACTTAAGCAGATCAACTAATTTCAGGTTTTTACAGCCAGATCTAGTGCTGCTCAGCATTTCGGAGCTGTCCAACAACTGACAAGGCTGAAAATTGAATGTAAAGCTGCAAATTCACAGATAGTCCATTTTTGACTTCTTTCGCTGAGATAAAGCGTTTTTGGCTTCTGGCTTTCTGATCATTTGTAACTTAAGCAGATCAACTAATTTCAGCTTATTACAGCCAGATCTAGTGCTGCTCAGCATTTCGGAGCTGTCCAACAACTAACAAGGCTGAAAATTGAATGTAAAGCTGCAAATTCACAGATAGTCCATTTTTGACTTCTTTCGCTGAGATAAAGCGTTTTTGGCTTCTGGCTTTCTGATCATTTGTAACTTAAGCAGATCAACTAATTTCAGCTTATTACAGCCAGATCTAGTGCTGCTCAGCATTTCGGAGCTGTCCAACAACTAACAAGGCTGAAAATTGAATGTAAAGCTGCAAATTCACAGATAGTCCATTTTTGTCTTATTTCGCTGAGATAAAGCGTTTTTGGCTTCTGGCTTTCTGATCATTTGTAACTTAAGCAGATCAACTAATTTCAGCTTATTACAGCCAGATCTAGTGCTGCTCAGCATTTCGGAGCTGTCCAACAACTAACAAGGCTGAAAATTGAATGTAAAGCTGCAAATTCACAGATAGTCCATTTTTGACTTCTTTCGCTGAGATAAAGCGTTTTTGGCTTCTGGCTTTCTGATCATTTGTAACTTAAGCAGATCAACTAATTTCAGCTTATTACAGCCAGATCTAGTGCTGCTCAGCATTTCGGAGCTGTCCAACAACTAACAAGGCTGAAAATTGAATGTAAAGCTGCAAATTCACAGATAGTCCATTTTTGACTTCTTTCGCTGAGATAAAGCGTTTTTGGCTTCTGGCTTTCTGATCATTTGTAACTTAAGCAGATCAACTAATTTCAGCTTATTACAGCTAGATCTAGTGCTGCTCAGCATTTCGGAGCTGTCCAACAATTAACAAGGCTGAAAATTGAATGTAAAGCTGCAAATTCACAGATAGTCCATTTTTGACTTCTTTCGCTGAGATAAAGCGTTTTTGGCTTCTGGCTTTCTGATCATTTGTAACTTAAGCAGATCAACTAATTTCAGCTTATTACAGCCAGATCTAGTGCTGCTCAGCATTTCTTAGCTGTCCAACAACTAACAAGGCTGAAAATTGAATGTAAAGCTGCAAATTCACAGATAGTCCATTTTTGTCTTATTTCGCTGAGATAAAGCGTTTTTGGCTTCTGGCTTTCTGATCATTTGTAACTTAAGCTGATCAACTAATTTCAGGTTATTACAGCCAGATCTAGTGCTGCTCAGCATTTCGGAGCTGTCCAAACACTGACAAGGCTGAAAATTGAATGTAAAGCTGCAAATTCACAGATAGTCCATTTTTGACTTCTTTCGCTGAGATAAAGCGTTTTTGGCTTCTGGTTTTCTGATCATTTGTAACTTAAGCAGATCAACTAATTTCAGCTTATTACAGCTAGATCTAGTGCTGCTCAGCATTTCGGAGCTGTCCAACAACTAACAAGGCTGAAAATTGAATGTAAAGCTGCAAATTCACAGATAGTCCATTTTTGACTTCTTTCGCTGAGATAAAGCGTTTTTGGCTTCTGGCTTTCTGATCATTCGTAACTTAAGCAGATCAACTAATTTCAGCTTATTACAGCTAGATCTAGTGCTGCTCAGCATTTCGGAGCTGTCCAACAACTAACAAGGCTGAAAATTGAATGTAAAGCTGCAAATTCACAGATAGTCCATTTTTGACTTCTTTCGCTGAGATAAAGCGTTTTTGGCTTCTGGCTTTCTGATCATTTGTAACTTAAGCAGATCAACTAATTTCAGCTTATTACAGCTAGATCTAGTGCTGCTCAGCATTTCGGAGCTGTCCAACAACTAACAAGGCTGAAAATTGAATGTAAAGCTGCAAATTCACAGATAGTCCATTTTTGACTTCTTTCGCTGAGATAAAGCGTTTTTGGCTTCTGGCTTTCTGATCATTTGTAACTTAAGCAGATCAACTAATTTCAGCTTATTACAGCCAGATCTAGTGCTGCTCAGCATTTCGGAGCTGTCCAACAACTAACAAGGCTGAAAATTGAATGTAAAGCTGCAAATTCACAGATAGTCCATTTTTGACTTCTTTCGCTGAGATAAAGCGTTTTTGGCTTCTGGCTTTCTGATCATTTGTAACTTAAGCAGATCAACTAATTTCAGCTTATTACAGCCAGATCTAGTGCTGCTCAGCATTTCGGAGCTGTCCAACAACTAACAAGGCTGAAAATTGAATGTAAAGCTGCAAATTCACAGATAGTCCATTTTTGACTTCTTTCGCTGAGATAAAGCGTTTTTGGCTTCTGGCTTTCTGATCATTTGTAACTTAAGCAGATCAACTAATTTCAGGTTATTACAGCCAGATCTAGTGCTGCTCAGCACTTCGGAGCTTTCCAAACACTGACAAGGCTGAAAATTGAATGTAAGGCTGCAAATTCACAGATAGTCCATTTTTGACTTCTTTCGCTGAGATAAAGCGTTTTTGGCTTCTGGCTTTCTGATCATTCGTAACTTAAGCAGATCAACTAATTTCAGCTTATTACAGCGAGATCTAGTGCTGCTCAGCATTTCGGAGCTGTCCAACAACTAACAAGGCTGAAAATTGAATGTAAAGCTACAAATTCACAGATAGTCCATTTTTGACTTCTTTCGCTGAGATAAAGCGTTTTTGGCTTCTGGCTTTCTGATCATTTGTAACTTAAGCAGATCAAGTAATTTCAGCTTATTACAGCTAGATCTAGTGCTGCTCAGCATTTCGGAGCTGTCCAACAACTGACAAGGCTGAAAATTGAATGTAAAGCTGCAAATTCACAGATAGTCCATTTTTGACTTCTTTCGCTGAGATAAAGCGTTTTTGGCTTCTGGCTTTCTGATCATTTGTAACTTAAGCAGATCAACTAATTTCAGCTTATTACAGCTAGATCTAGTGCTGCTCAGCATTTCGGAGCTGTCCAACAACTAACAAGGCTGAAAATTGAATGTAAAGCTGCAAATTCACAGATAGTCCATTTTTGTCTTATTTCGCTGAGATAAAGCGTTTTTGGCTTCTGGCTTTCTGATCATTTGTAACTTAAGCTGATCAACTAATTTCAGCTTATTACAGCCAGATCTAGTGCTGCTCAGCATTTCGGAGCTGTCCAACAACTAACAAGGCTGAAAATTGAATGTAAAGCTGCAAATTCACAGATAGTCCATTTTTGTCTTATTTCGCTGAGATAAAGCGTTTTTGGCTTCTGGCTTTCTGATCATTTGTAACTTAAGCAGATCAACTAATTTCAGGTTTTTACAGCCAGATCTAGTGCTGTTCAGCATTTCGGAGCTGTCCAACAACTGACAAGGCTGAAAATTGAATGTAAAGCTGCAAATTCACAGATAGTCCATTTTTGACTTCTTTCGCTGAGATAAAGCGTTTTTGGCTTCTGGCTTTCTGATCATTTGTAACTTAAGCAGATCAACTAATTTCAGCTTATTACAGCCAGATCTAGTGCTGCTCAGCATTTCGGAGCTGTCCAACAACTAACAAGGCTGAAAATTGAATGTAAAGCTGCAAATTCACAGATAGTCCATTTTTGACTTCTTTCGCTGAGATAAAGCGTTTTTGGCTTCTGGCTTTCTGATCATTTGTAACTTAAGCAGATCAACTAATTTCAGCTTATTACAGCCAGATCTAGTGCTGCTCAGCATTTCGGAGCTGTCCAACAACTAACAAGGCTGAAAATTGAATGTAAAGCTGCAAATTCACAGATAGTCCATTTTTGACTTCTTTCGCTGAGATAAAGCGTTTTTGGCTTCTGGCTTTCTGATCATTTGTAACTTAAGCAGATCAACTAATTTCAGCTTATTACAGCTAGATCTAGTGCTGCTCAGCATTTCGGAGCTGTCCAACAATTAACAAGGCTGAAAATTGAATGTAAAGCTGCAAATTCACAGATAGTCCATTTTTGACTTCTTTCGCTGAGATAAAGCGTTTTTGGCTTCTGGCTTTCTGATCATTTGTAACTTAAGCAGATCAACTAATTTCAGCTTATTACAGCCAGATCTAGTGCTGCTCAGCATTTCTTAGCTGGTCCAACAACTAACAAGGCTGAAAATTGAATGTAAAGCTGCAAATTCACAGATAGTCCATTTTTGTCTTATTTCGCTGAGATAAAGCGTTTTTGGCTTCTGGCTTTCTGATCATTTGTAACTTAAGCTGATCAACTAATTTCAGGTTATTACAGCCAGATCTAGTGCTGCTCAGCATTTCGGAGCTGTCCAAACACTGACAAGGCTGAAAATTGAATGTAAAGCTGCAAATTCACAGATAGTCCATTTTTGACTTCTTTCGCTGAGATAAAGCGTTTTTGGCTTCTGGTTTTCTGATCATTTGTAACTTAAGCAGATCAACTAATTTCAGCTTATTACAGCTAGATCTAGTGCTGCTCAGCATTTCGGAGCTGTCCAACAACTAACAAGGCTGAAAATTGAATGTAAAGCTGCAAATTCACAGATAGTCCATTTTTGACTTCTTTCGCTGAGATAAAGCGTTTTTGGCTTCTGGCTTTCTGATCATTCGTAACTTAAGCAGATCAACTAATTTCAGCTTATTACAGCTAGATCTAGTGCTGCTCAGCATTTCGGAGCTGTCCAACAACTAACAAGGCTGAAAATTGAATGTAAAGCTGCAAATTCACAGATAGTCCATTTTTGACTTCTTTCGCTGAGATAAAGCGTTTTTGGCTTCTGGCTTTCTGATCATTTGTAACTTAAGCAGATCAACTAATTTCAGCTTATTACAGCTAGATCTAGTGCTGCTCAGCATTTCGGAGCTGTCCAACAACTAACAAGGCTGAAAATTGAATGTAAAGCTGCAAATTCACAGATAGTCCATTTTTGACTTCTTTCGCTGAGATAAAGCGTTTTTGGCTTCTGGCTTTCTGATCATTTGTAACTTAAGCAGATCAACTAATTTCAGCTTATTACAGCCAGATCTAGTGCTGCTCAGCATTTCGGAGCTGTCCAACAACTAACAAGGCTGAAAATTGAATGTAAAGCTGCAAATTCACAGATAGTCCATTTTTGACTTCTTTCGCTGAGATAAAGCGTTTTTGGCTTCTGGCTTTCTGATCATTTGTAACTTAAGCAGATCAACTAATTTCAGCTTATTACAGCCAGATCTAGTGCTGCTCAGCATTTCGGAGCTGTCCAACAACTAACAAGGCTGAAAATTGAATGTAAAGCTGCAAATTCACAGATAGTCCATTTTTGACTTCTTTCGCTGAGATAAAGCGTTTTTGGCTTCTGGCTTTCTGATCATTTGTAACTTAAGCAGATCAACTAATTTCAGGTTATTACAGCCAGATCTAGTGCTGCTCAGCACTTCGGAGCTTTCCAAACACTGACAAGGCTGAAAATTGAATGTAAGGCTGCAAATTCACAGATAGTCCATTTTTGACTTCTTTCGCTGAGATAAAGCGTTTTTGGCTTCTGGCTTTCTGATCATTCGTAACTTAAGCAGATCAACTAATTTCAGCTTATTACAGCGAGATCTAGTGCTGCTCAGCATTTCGGAGCTGTCCAACAACTAACAAGGCTGAAAATTGAATGTAAAGCTACAAATTCACAGATAGTCCATTTTTGACTTCTTTCGCTGAGATAAAGCGTTTTTGGCTTCTGGCTTTCTGATCATTTGTAACTTAAGCAGATCAAGTAATTTCAGCTTATTACAGCTAGATCTAGTGCTGCTCAGCATTTCGGAGCTGTCCAACAACTGACAAGGCTGAAAATTGAATGTAAAGCTGCAAATTCACAGATAGTCCATTTTTGACTTCTTTCGCTGAGATAAAGCGTTTTTGGCTTCTGGCTTTCTGATCATTTGTAACTTAAGCAGATCAACTAATTTCAGCTTATTACAGCTAGATCTAGTGCTGCTCAGCATTTCGGAGCTGTCCAACAACTAACAAGGCTGAAAATTGAATGTAAAGCTGCAAATTCACAGATAGTCCATTTTTGTCTTATTTCGCTGAGATAAAGCGTTTTTGGCTTCTGGCTTTCTGATCATTTGTAACTTAAGCTGATCAACTAATTTCAGCTTATTACAGCCAGATCTAGTGCTGCTCAGCATTTCGGAGCTGTCCAACAACTAACAAGGCTGAAAATTGAATGTAAAGCTGCAAATTCACAGATAGTCCATTTTTGTCTTATTTCGCTGAGATAAAGCGTTTTTGGCTTCTGGCTTTCTGATCATTTGTAACTTAAGCAGATCAACTAATTTCAGGTTTTTACAGCCAGATCTAGTGCTGTTCAGCATTTCGGAGCTGTCCAACAACTGACAAGGCTGAAAATTGAATGTAAAGCTGCAAATTCACAGATAGTCCATTTTTGACTTCTTTCGCTGAGATAAAGCGTTTTTGGCTTCTGGCTTTCTGATCATTTGTAACTTAAGCAGATCAACTAATTTCAGCTTATTACAGCCAGATCTAGTGCTGCTCAGCATTTCGGAGCTGTCCAACAACTAACAAGGCTGAAAATTGAATGTAAAGCTGCAAATTCACAGATAGTCCATTTTTGACTTCTTTCGCTGAGATAAAGCGTTTTTGGCTTCTGGTTTTCTGATCATTTGTAACTTAAGCAGATCAACTAATTTCAGCTTATTACAGCTAGATCTAGTGCTGCTCAGCATTTCGGAGCTGTCCAACAACTAACAAGGCTGAAAATTGAATGTAAAGCTGCAAATTCACAGATAGTCCATTTTTGACTTCTTTCGCTGAGATAAAGCGTTTTTGGCTTCTGGCTTTCTGATCATTTGTAACTTAAGCAGATCAACTAATTTCAGCTTATTACAGCCAGATCTAGTGCTGCTCAGCATTTCGGAGCTGTCCAACAACTAACAAGGCTGAAAATTGAATGTAAAGCTGCAAATTCACAGATAGTCCATTTTTGACTTCTTTCGCTGAGATAAAGCGTTTTTGGCTTCTGGTTTTCTGATCATTTGTAACTTAAGCAGATCAACTAATTTCAGCTTATTACAGCTAGATCTAGTGCTGCTCAGCATTTCGGAGCTGTCCAACAACTAACAAGGCTGAAAATTGAATGTAAAGCTGCAAATTCACAGATAGTCCATTTTTGACTTCTTTCGCTGAGATAAAGCGTTTTTGGCTTCTGGCTTTCTGATCATTTGTAACTTAAGCAGATCAACTAATTTCAGCTTATTACAGCCAGATCTAGTGCTGCTCAGCATTTCGGAGCTGTCCAACAACTAACAAGGCTGAAAATTGAATGTAAAGCTGCAAATTCACAGATAGTCCATTTTTGACTTCTTTCGCTGAGATAAAGCGTTTTTGGCTTCTGGCTTTCTGATCATTTGTAACTTAAGCAGATCAACTAATTTCAGGTTATTACAGCCAGATCTAGTGCTGCTCAGCACTTCGGAGCTTTCCAAACACTGACAAGGCTGAAAATTGAATGTAAGGCTGCAAATTCACAGATAGTCCATTTTTGACTTCTTTCGCTGAGATAAAGCGTTTTTGGCTTCTGGCTTTCTGATCATTCGTAACTTAAGCAGATCAACTAATTTCAGCTTATTACAGCGAGATCTAGTGCTGCTCAGCATTTCGGAGCTGTCCAACAACTAACAAGGCTGAAAATTGAATGTAAAGCTACAAATTCACAGATAGTCCATTTTTGACTTCTTTCGCTGAGATAAAGCGTTTTTGGCTTCTGGCTTTCTGATCATTTGTAACTTAAGCAGATCAAGTAATTTCAGCTTATTACAGCTAGATCTAGTGCTGCTCAGCATTTCGGAGCTGTCCAACAACTGACAAGGCTGAAAATTGAATGTAAAGCTGCAAATTCACAGATAGTCCATTTTTGACTTCTTTCGCTGAGATAAAGCGTTTTTGGCTTCTGGCTTTCTGATCATTTGTAACTTAAGCAGATCAACTAATTTCAGCTTATTACAGCTAGATCTAGTGCTGCTCAGCATTTCGGAGCTGTCCAACAACTAACAAGGCTGAAAATTGAATGTAAAGCTGCAAATTCACAGATAGTCCATTTTTGACTTCTTTCGCTGAGATAAAGCGTTTTTGGCTTCTGGCTTTCTGATCATTTGTAACTTAAGCTGATCAACTAATTTCAGCTTATTACAGCCAGATCTAGTGCTGCTCAGCATTTCGGAGCTGTCCAACAACTAACAAGGCTGAAAATTGAATGTAAAGCTGCAAATTCACAGATAGTCCATTTTTGTCTTATTTCGCTGAGATAAAGCGTTTTTGGCTTCTGGCTTTCTGATCATTTGTAACTTAAGCAGATCAACTAATTTCAGGTTTTTACAGCCAGATCTAGTGCTGCTCAGCATTTCGGAGCTGTCCAACAACTGACAAGGCTGAAAATTGAATGTAAAGCTGCAAATTCACAGATAGTCCATTTTTGACTTCTTTCGCTGAGATAAAGCGTTTTTGGCTTCTGGCTTTCTGATCATTTGTAACTTAAGCAGATCAACTAATTTCAGCTTATTACAGCCAGATCTAGTGCTGCTCAGCATTTCGGAGCTGTCCAACAACTAACAAGGCTGAAAATTGAATGTAAAGCTGCAAATTCACAGATAGTCCATTTTTGACTTCTTTCGCTGAGATAAAGCGTTTTTGGCTTCTGGCTTTCTGATCATTTGTAACTTAAGCAGATCAACTAATTTCAGCTTATTACAGCCAGATCTAGTGCTGCTCAGCATTTCGGAGCTGTCCAACAACTAACAAGGCTGAAAATTGAATGTAAAGCTGCAAATTCACAGATAGTCCATTTTTGTCTTATTTCGCTGAGATAAAGCGTTTTTGGCTTCTGGCTTTCTGATCATTTGTAACTTAAGCAGATCAACTAATTTCAGCTTATTACAGCCAGATCTAGTGCTGCTCAGCATTTCGGAGCTGTCCAACAACTAACAAGGCTGAAAATTGAATGTAAAGCTGCAAATTCACAGATAGTCCATTTTTGACTTCTTTCGCTGAGATAAAGCGTTTTTGGCTTCTGGCTTTCTGATCATTTGTAACTTAAGCAGATCAACTAATTTCAGCTTATTACAGCTAGATCTAGTGCTGCTCAGCATTTCGGAGCTGTCCAACAATTAACAAGGCTGAAAATTGAATGTAAAGCTGCAAATTCACAGATAGTCCATTTTTGACTTCTTTCGCTGAGATAAAGCGTTTTTGGCTTCTGGCTTTCTGATCATTTGTAACTTAAGCAGATCAACTAATTTCAGCTTATTACAGCCAGATCTAGTGCTGCTCAGCATTTCGGAGCTGTCCAACAACTAACAAGGCTGAAAATTGAATGTAAAGCTGCAAATTCACAGATAGTCCATTTTTGACTTCTTTCGCTGAGATAAAGCGTTTTTGGCTTCTGGTTTTCTGATCATTTGTAACTTAAGCAGATCAACTAATTTCAGCTTATTACAGCTAGATCTAGTGCTGCTCAGCATTTCGGAGCTGTCCAACAACTAACAAGGCTGAAAATTGAATGTAAAGCTGCAAATTCACAGATAGTCCATTTTTGACTTCTTTCGCTGAGATAAAGCGTTTTTGGCTTCTGGCTTTCTGATCATTTGTAACTTAAGCAGATCAACTAATTTCAGCTTATTACAGCCAGATCTAGTGCTGCTCAGCATTTCGGAGCTGTCCAACAACTAACAAGGCTGAAAATTGAATGTAAAGCTGCAAATTCACAGATAGTCCATTTTTGACTTCTTTCGCTGAGATAAAGCGTTTTTGGCTTCTGGCTTTCTGATCATTTGTAACTTAAGCAGATCAACTAATTTCAGGTTATTACAGCCAGATCTAGTGCTGCTCAGCACTTCGGAGCTTTCCAAACACTGACAAGGCTGAAAATTGAATGTAAGGCTGCAAATTCACAGATAGTCCATTTTTGACTTCTTTCGCTGAGATAAAGCGTTTTTGGCTTCTGGCTTTCTGATCATTCGTAACTTAAGCAGATCAACTAATTTCAGCTTATTACAGCGAGATCTAGTGCTGCTCAGCATTTCGGAGCTGTCCAACAACTAACAAGGCTGAAAATTGAATGTAAAGCTACAAATTCACAGATAGTCCATTTTTGACTTCTTTCGCTGAGATAAAGCGTTTTTGGCTTCTGGCTTTCTGATCATTTGTAACTTAAGCAGATCAAGTAATTTCAGCTTATTACAGCTAGATCTAGTGCTGCTCAGCATTTCGGAGCTGTCCAACAACTGACAAGGCTGAAAATTGAATGTAAAGCTGCAAATTCACAGATAGTCCATTTTTGACTTCTTTCGCTGAGATAAAGCGTTTTTGGCTTCTGGCTTTCTGATCATTTGTAACTTAAGCAGATCAACTAATTTCAGCTTATTACAGCTAGATCTAGTGCTGCTCAGCATTTCGGAGCTGTCCAACAACTAACAAGGCTGAAAATTGAATGTAAAGCTGCAAATTCACAGATAGTCCATTTTTGACTTCTTTCGCTGAGATAAAGCGTTTTTGGCTTCTGGCTTTCTGATCATTTGTAACTTAAGCTGATCAACTAATTTCAGCTTATTACAGCCAGATCTAGTGCTGCTCAGCATTTCGGAGCTGTCCAACAACTAACAAGGCTGAAAATTGAATGTAAAGCTGCAAATTCACAGATAGTCCATTTTTGTCTTATTTCGCTGAGATAAAGCGTTTTTGGCTTCTGGCTTTCTGATCATTTGTAACTTAAGCAGATCAACTAATTTCAGGTTTTTACAGCCAGATCTAGTGCTGCTCAGCATTTCGGAGCTGTCCAACAACTGACAAGGCTGAAAATTGAATGTAAAGCTGCAAATTCACAGATAGTCCATTTTTGACTTCTTTCGCTGAGATAAAGCGTTTTTGGCTTCTGGCTTTCTGATCATTTGTAACTTAAGCAGATCAACTAATTTCAGCTTATTACAGCCAGATCTAGTGCTGCTCAGCATTTCGGAGCTGTCCAACAACTAACAAGGCTGAAAATTGAATGTAAAGCTGCAAATTCACAGATAGTCCATTTTTGACTTCTTTCGCTGAGATAAAGCGTTTTTGGCTTCTGGCTTTCTGATCATTTGTAACTTAAGCAGATCAACTAATTTCAGCTTATTACAGCCAGATCTAGTGCTGCTCAGCATTTCGGAGCTGTCCAACAACTAACAAGGCTGAAAATTGAATGTAAAGCTGCAAATTCACAGATAGTCCATTTTTGTCTTATTTCGCTGAGATAAAGCGTTTTTGGCTTCTGGCTTTCTGATCATTTGTAACTTAAGCAGATCAACTAATTTCAGCTTATTACAGCCAGATCTAGTGCTGCTCAGCATTTCGGAGCTGTCCAACAACTAACAAGGCTGAAAATTGAATGTAAAGCTGCAAATTCACAGATAGTCCATTTTTGACTTCTTTCGCTGAGATAAAGCGTTTTTGGCTTCTGGCTTTCTGATCATTTGTAACTTAAGCAGATCAACTAATTTCAGCTTATTACAGCCAGATCTAGTGCTGCTCAGCATTTCGGAGCTGTCCAACAACTAACAAGGCTGAAAATTGAATGTAAAGCTGCAAATTCACAGATAGTCCATTTTTGACTTCTTTCGCTGAGATAAAGCGTTTTTGGCTTCTGGCTTTCTGATCATTTGTAACTTAAGCAGATCAACTAATTTCAGCTTATTACAGCTAGATCTAGTGCTGCTCAGCATTTCGGAGCTGTCCAACAATTAACAAGGCTGAAAATTGAATGTAAAGCTGCAAATTCACAGATAGTCCATTTTTGACTTCTTTCGCTGAGATAAAGCGTTTTTGGCTTCTGGCTTTCTGATCATTTGTAACTTAAGCAGATCAACTAATTTCAGCTTATTACAGCCAGATCTAGTGCTGCTCAGCATTTCTTAGCTGTCCAACAACTAACAAGGCTGAAAATTGAATGTAAAGCTGCAAATTCACAGATAGTCCATTTTTGACTTCTTTCGCTGAGATAAAGCGTTTTTGGCTTCTGGCTTTCTGATCATTTGTAACTTAAGCAGATCAACTAATTTCAGCTTATTACAGCCAGATCTAGTGCTGCTCAGCATTTCGGAGCTGTCCAACAACTAACAAGGCTGAAAATTGAATGTAAAGCTGCAAATTCACAGATAGTCCATTTTTGACTTCTTTCGCTGAGATAAAGCGTTTTTGGCTTCTGGCTTTCTGATCATTTGTAACTTAAGCAGATCAACTAATTTCAGGTTATTACAGCCAGATCTAGTGCTGCTCAGCACTTCGGAGCTTTCCAAACACTGACAAGGCTGAAAATTGAATGTAAGGCTGCAAATTCACAGATAGTCCATTTTTGACTTCTTTCGCTGAGATAAAGCGTTTTTGGCTTCTGGCTTTCTGATCATTCGTAACTTAAGCAGATCAACTAATTTCAGCTTATTACAGCGAGATCTAGTGCTGCTCAGCATTTCGGAGCTGTCCAACAACTAACAAGGCTGAAAATTGAATGTAAAGCTACAAATTCACAGATAGTCCATTTTTGACTTCTTTCGCTGAGATAAAGCGTTTTTGGCTTCTGGCTTTCTGATCATTTGTAACTTAAGCAGATCAAGTAATTTCAGCTTATTACAGCTAGATCTAGTGCTGCTCAGCATTTCGGAGCTGTCCAACAACTGACAAGGCTGAAAATTGAATGTAAAGCTGCAAATTCACAGATAGTCCATTTTTGACTTCTTTCGCTGAGATAAAGCGTTTTTGGCTTCTGGCTTTCTGATCATTTGTAACTTAAGCAGATCAACTAATTTCAGCTTATTACAGCTAGATCTAGTGCTGCTCAGCATTTCGGAGCTGTCCAACAACTAACAAGGCTGAAAATTGAATGTAAAGCTGCAAATTCACAGATAGTCCATTTTTGACTTCTTTCGCTGAGATAAAGCGTTTTTGGCTTCTGGCTTTCTGATCATTTGTAACTTAAGCTGATCAACTAATTTCAGCTTATTACAGCCAGATCTAGTGCTGCTCAGCATTTCGGAGCTGTCCAACAACTAACAAGGCTGAAAATTGAATGTAAAGCTGCAAATTCACAGATAGTCCATTTTTGTCTTATTTCGCTGAGATAAAGCGTTTTTGGCTTCTGGCTTTCTGATCATTTGTAACTTAAGCAGATCAACTAATTTCAGGTTTTTACAGCCAGATCTAGTGCTGCTCAGCATTTCGGAGCTGTCCAACAACTGACAAGGCTGAAAATTGAATGTAAAGCTGCAAATTCACAGATAGTCCATTTTTGACTTCTTTCGCTGAGATAAAGCGTTTTTGGCTTCTGGCTTTCTGATCATTTGTAACTTAAGCAGATCAACTAATTTCAGCTTATTACAGCCAGATCTAGTGCTGCTCAGCATTTCGGAGCTGTCCAACAACTAACAAGGCTGAAAATTGAATGTAAAGCTGCAAATTCACAGATAGTCCATTTTTGACTTCTTTCGCTGAGATAAAGCGTTTTTGGCTTCTGGCTTTCTGATCATTTGTAACTTAAGCAGATCAACTAATTTCAGCTTATTACAGCCAGATCTAGTGCTGCTCAGCATTTCGGAGCTGTCCAACAACTAACAAGGCTGAAAATTGAATGTAAAGCTGCAAATTCACAGATAGTCCATTTTTGTCTTATTTCGCTGAGATAAAGCGTTTTTGGCTTCTGGCTTTCTGATCATTTGTAACTTAAGCAGATCAACTAATTTCAGCTTATTACAGCCAGATCTAGTGCTGCTCAGCATTTCGGAGCTGTCCAACAACTAACAAGGCTGAAAATTGAATGTAAAGCTGCAAATTCACAGATAGTCCATTTTTGACTTCTTTCGCTGAGATAAAGCGTTTTTGGCTTCTGGCTTTCTGATCATTTGTAACTTAAGCAGATCAACTAATTTCAGCTTATTACAGCTAGATCTAGTGCTGCTCAGCATTTCGGAGCTGTCCAACAATTAACAAGGCTGAAAATTGAATGTAAAGCTGCAAATTCACAGATAGTCCATTTTTGACTTCTTTCGCTGAGATAAAGCGTTTTTGGCTTCTGGCTTTCTGATCATTTGTAACTTAAGCAGATCAACTAATTTCAGCTTATTACAGCCAGATCTAGTGCTGCTCAGCATTTCGGAGCTGTCCAACAACTAACAAGGCTGAAAATTGAATGTAAAGCTGCAAATTCACAGATAGTCCATTTTTGACTTCTTTCGCTGAGATAAAGCGTTTTTGGCTTCTGGTTTTCTGATCATTTGTAACTTAAGCAGATCAACTAATTTCAGCTTATTACAGCTAGATCTAGTGCTGCTCAGCATTTCGGAGCTGTCCAACAACTAACAAGGCTGAAAATTGAATGTAAAGCTGCAAATTCACAGATAGTCCATTTTTGACTTCTTTCGCTGAGATAAAGCGTTTTTGGCTTCTGGCTTTCTGATCATTTGTAACTTAAGCAGATCAACTAATTTCAGCTTATTACAGCCAGATCTAGTGCTGCTCAGCATTTCGGAGCTGTCCAACAACTAACAAGGCTGAAAATTGAATGTAAAGCTGCAAATTCACAGATAGTCCATTTTTGACTTCTTTCGCTGAGATAAAGCGTTTTTGGCTTCTGGCTTTCTGATCATTTGTAACTTAAGCAGATCAACTAATTTCAGGTTATTACAGCCAGATCTAGTGCTGCTCAGCACTTCGGAGCTTTCCAAACACTGACAAGGCTGAAAATTGAATGTAAGGCTGCAAATTCACAGATAGTCCATTTTTGACTTCTTTCGCTGAGATAAAGCGTTTTTGGCTTCTGGCTTTCTGATCATTCGTAACTTAAGCAGATCAACTAATTTCAGCTTATTACAGCGAGATCTAGTGCTGCTCAGCATTTCGGAGCTGTCCAACAACTAACAAGGCTGAAAATTGAATGTAAAGCTACAAATTCACAGATAGTCCATTTTTGACTTCTTTCGCTGAGATAAAGCGTTTTTGGCTTCTGGCTTTCTGATCATTTGTAACTTAAGCAGATCAAGTAATTTCAGCTTATTACAGCTAGATCTAGTGCTGCTCAGCATTTCGGAGCTGTCCAACAACTGACAAGGCTGAAAATTGAATGTAAAGCTGCAAATTCACAGATAGTCCATTTTTGACTTCTTTCGCTGAGATAAAGCGTTTTTGGCTTCTGGCTTTCTGATCATTTGTAACTTAAGCAGATCAACTAATTTCAGCTTATTACAGCTAGATCTAGTGCTGCTCAGCATTTCGGAGCTGTCCAACAACTAACAAGGCTGAAAATTGAATGTAAAGCTGCAAATTCACAGATAGTCCATTTTTGACTTCTTTCGCTGAGATAAAGCGTTTTTGGCTTCTGGCTTTCTGATCATTTGTAACTTAAGCTGATCAACTAATTTCAGCTTATTACAGCCAGATCTAGTGCTGCTCAGCATTTCGGAGCTGTCCAACAACTAACAAGGCTGAAAATTGAATGTAAAGCTGCAAATTCACAGATAGTCCATTTTTGTCTTATTTCGCTGAGATAAAGCGTTTTTGGCTTCTGGCTTTCTGATCATTTGTAACTTAAGCAGATCAACTAATTTCAGGTTTTTACAGCCAGATCTAGTGCTGCTCAGCATTTCGGAGCTGTCCAACAACTGACAAGGCTGAAAATTGAATGTAAAGCTGCAAATTCACAGATAGTCCATTTTTGACTTCTTTCGCTGAGATAAAGCGTTTTTGGCTTCTGGCTTTCTGATCATTTGTAACTTAAGCAGATCAACTAATTTCAGCTTATTACAGCCAGATCTAGTGCTGCTCAGCATTTCGGAGCTGTCCAACAACTAACAAGGCTGAAAATTGAATGTAAAGCTGCAAATTCACAGATAGTCCATTTTTGACTTCTTTCGCTGAGATAAAGCGTTTTTGGCTTCTGGCTTTCTGATCATTTGTAACTTAAGCAGATCAACTAATTTCAGCTTATTACAGCCAGATCTAGTGCTGCTCAGCATTTCGGAGCTGTCCAACAACTAACAAGGCTGAAAATTGAATGTAAAGCTGCAAATTCACAGATAGTCCATTTTTGTCTTATTTCGCTGAGATAAAGCGTTTTTGGCTTCTGGCTTTCTGATCATTTGTAACTTAAGCAGATCAACTAATTTCAGCTTATTACAGCCAGATCTAGTGCTGCTCAGCATTTCGGAGCTGTCCAACAACTAACAAGGCTGAAAATTGAATGTAAAGCTGCAAATTCACAGATAGTCCATTTTTGACTTCTTTCGCTGAGATAAAGCGTTTTTGGCTTCTGGCTTTCTGATCATTTGTAACTTAAGCAGATCAACTAATTTCAGCTTATTACAGCCAGATCTAGTGCTGCTCAGCATTTCGGAGCTGTCCAACAACTAACAAGGCTGAAAATTGAATGTAAAGCTGCAAATTCACAGATAGTCCATTTTTGACTTCTTTCGCTGAGATAAAGCGTTTTTGGCTTCTGGCTTTCTGATCATTTGTAACTTAAGCAGATCAACTAATTTCAGCTTATTACAGCTAGATCTAGTGCTGCTCAGCATTTCGGAGCTGTCCAACAATTAACAAGGCTGAAAATTGAATGTAAAGCTGCAAATTCACAGATAGTCCATTTTTGACTTCTTTCGCTGAGATAAAGCGTTTTTGGCTTCTGGCTTTCTGATCATTTGTAACTTAAGCAGATCAACTAATTTCAGCTTATTACAGCCAGATCTAGTGCTGCTCAGCATTTCTTAGCTGTCCAACAACTAACAAGGCTGAAAATTGAATGTAAAGCTGCAAATTCACAGATAGTCCATTTTTGTCTTATTTCGCTGAGATAAAGCGTTTTTGGCTTCTGGCTTTCTGATCATTTGTAACTTAAGCTGATCAACTAATTTCAGGTTATTACAGCCAGATCTAGTGCTGCTCAGCATTTCGGAGCTGTCCAAACACTGACAAGGCTGAAAATTGAATGTAAAGCTGCAAATTCACAGATAGTCCATTTTTGACTTCTTTCGCTGAGATAAAGCGTTTTTGGCTTCTGGTTTTCTGATCATTTGTAACTTAAGCAGATCAACTAAATTCAGCTTATTACAGCTAGATCTAGTGCTGCTCAGCATTTCGGAGCTGTCCAACAACTAACAAGGCTGAAAATTGAATGTAAAGCTGCAAATTCACAGATAGTCCATTTTTGACTTCTTTCGCTGAGATAAAGCGTTTTTGGCTTCTGGCTTTCTGATCATTCGTAACTTAAGCAGATCAACTAATTTCAGCTTATTACAGCTAGATCTAGTGCTGCTCAGCATTTCGGAGCTGTCCAACAACTAACAAGGCTGAAAATTGAATGTAAAGCTGCAAATTCACAGATAGTCCATTTTTGACTTCTTTCGCTGAGATAAAGCGTTTTTGGCTTCTGGCTTTCTGATCATTTGTAACTTAAGCAGATCAACTAATTTCAGCTTATTACAGCTAGATCTAGTGCTGCTCAGCATTTCGGAGCTGTCCAACAACTGACAAGGCTGAAAATTGAATGTAAATCTGCAAATTCACAGATAGTCCATTTTTGACTTCTTTCGCTGAGATAAAGCGTTTTTGGCTTCTGGCTTTCTGATCATTTGTAACTTAAGCAGATCAACTAATTTCAGCTTATTACAGCTAGATCTAGTGCTGCTCAGCATTTCGGAGCTGTCCAACAACTAACAAGGCTGAAAATTGAATGTAAAGCTGCAAATTCACAGATAGTCCATTTTTGTCTTATTTCGCTGAGATAAAGCGTTTTTGGCTTCTGGCTTTCTGATCATTTGTAACTTAAGCAGATCAACTAATTTCAGCTTATTACAGCCAGATCTAGTGCTGCTCAGCATTTCGGAGCTGTCCAACAACTAACAAGGCTGAAAATTGAATGTAAAGCTGCAAATTCACAGATAGTCCATTTTTGACTTCTTTCGCTGAGATAAAGCGTTTTTGGCTTCTGGTTTTCTGATCATTTGTAACTTAAGCAGATCAACTAATTTCAGCTTATTACAGCTAGATCTAGTGCTGCTCAGCATTTCGGAGCTGTCCAACAACTAACAAGGCTGAAAATTGAATGTAAAGCTGCAAATTCACAGATAGTCCATTTTTGACTTCTTTCGCTGAGATAAAGCGTTTTTGGCTTCTGGCTTTCTGATCATTTGTAACTTAAGCAGATCAACTAATTTCAGCTTATTACAGCCAGATCTAGTGCTGCTCAGCATTTCGGAGCTGTCCAACAACTAACAAGGCTGAAAATTGAATGTAAAGCTGCAAATTCACAGATAGTCCATTTTTGACTTCTTTCGCTGAGATAAAGCGTTTTTGGCTTCTGGCTTTCTGATCATTTGTAACTTAAGCAGATCAACTAATTTCAGGTTATTACAGCCAGATCTAGTGCTGCTCAGCACTTCGGAGCTTTCCAAACACTGACAAGGCTGAAAATTGAATGTAAGGCTGCAAATTCACAGATAGTCCATTTTTGACTTCTTTCGCTGAGATAAAGCGTTTTTGGCTTCTGGCTTTCTGATCATTCGTAACTTAAGCAGATCAACTAATTTCAGCTTATTACAGCGAGATCTAGTGCTGCTCAGCATTTCGGAGCTGTCCAACAACTAACAAGGCTGAAAATTGAATGTAAAGCTACAAATTCACAGATAGTCCATTTTTGACTTCTTTCGCTGAGATAAAGCGTTTTTGGCTTCTGGCTTTCTGATCATTTGTAACTTAAGCAGATCAAGTAATTTCAGCTTATTACAGCTAGATCTAGTGCTGCTCAGCATTTCGGAGCTGTCCAACAACTGACAAGGCTGAAAATTGAATGTAAAGCTGCAAATTCACAGATAGTCCATTTTTGACTTCTTTCGCTGAGATAAAGCGTTTTTGGCTTCTGGCTTTCTGATCATTTGTAACTTAAGCAGATCAACTAATTTCAGCTTATTACAGCTAGATCTAGTGCTGCTCAGCATTTCGGAGCTGTCCAACAACTAACAAGGCTGAAAATTGAATGTAAAGCTGCAAATTCACAGATAGTCCATTTTTGTCTTATTTCGCTGAGATAAAGCGTTTTTGGCTTCTGGCTTTCTGATCATTTGTAACTTAAGCTGATCAACTAATTTCAGGTTATTACAGCCAGATCTAGTGCTGCTCAGCATTTCGGAGCTGTCCAACAACTAACAAGGCTGAAAATTGAATGTAAAGCTGCAAATTCACAGATAGTCCATTTTTGACTTCTTTCGCTGAGATAAAGCGTTTTTGGCTTCTGGCTTTCTGATCATTTGTAACTTAAGCTGATCAACTAATTTCAGCTTATTACAGCCAGATCTAGTGCTGCTCAGCATTTCGGAGCTGTCCAACAACTAACAAGGATGAAAATTGAATGTAAAGCTGCAAATTCACAGATAGTCCATTTTTGTCTTATTTCGCTGAGATAAAGCGTTTTTGGCTTCTGGCTTTCTGATCATTTGTAACTTAAGCAGATCAACTAATTTCAGGTTTTTACAGCCAGATCTAGTGCTGCTCAGCATTTCGGAGCTGTCCAACAACTGACAAGGCTGAAAATTGAATGTAAAGCTGCAAATTCACAGATAGTCCATTTTTGACTTCTTTCGCTGAGATAAAGCGTTTTTGGCTTCTGGCTTTCTGATCATTTGTAACTTAAGCAGATCAACTAATTTCAGCTTATTACAGCCAGATCTAGTGCTGCTCAGCATTTCGGAGCTGTCCAACAACTAACAAGGCTGAAAATTGAATGTAAAGCTGCAAATTCACAGATAGTCCATTTTTGACTTCTTTCGCTGAGATAAAGCGTTTTTGGCTTCTGGCTTTCTGATCATTTGTAACTTAAGCAGATCAACTAATTTCAGCTTATTACAGCCAGATCTAGTGCTGCTCAGCATTTCGGAGCTGTCCAACAACTAACAAGGCTGAAAATTGAATGTAAAGCTGCAAATTCACAGATAGTCCATTTTTGACTTCTTTCGCTGAGATAAAGCGTTTTTGGCTTCTGGCTTTCTGATCATTTGTAACTTAAGCAGATCAACTAATTTCAGCTTATTACAGCTAGATCTAGTGCTGCTCAGCATTTCGGAGCTGTCCAACAATTAACAAGGCTGAAAATTGAATGTAAAGCTGCAAATTCACAGATAGTCCATTTTTGACTTCTTTCGCTGAGATAAAGCGTTTTTGGCTTCTGGCTTTCTGATCATTTGTAACTTAAGCAGATCAACTAATTTCAGCTTATTACAGCCAGATCCAGTGCTGCTCAGCATTTCTTAGCTGTCCAACAACTAACAAGGCTGAAAATTGAATGTAAAGCTGCAAATTCACAGATAGTCCATTTTTGTCTTATTTCGCTGAGATAAAGCGTTTTTGGCTTCTGGCTTTCTGATCATTTGTAACTTAAGCAGATCAACTAATTTCAGGTTATTACAGCCAGATCTAGTGCTGCTCAGCACTTCGGAGCTTTCCAAACACTGACAAGGCTGAAAATTGAATGTAAGGCTGCAAATTCACAGATAGTCCATTTTTGACTTCTTTCGCTGAGATAAAGCGTTTTTGGCTTCTGGCTTTCTGATCATTCGTAACTTAAGCAGATCAACTAATTTCAGCTTATTACAGCTAGATCTAGTGCTGCTCAGCATTTCGGAGCTGTCCAACAACTAACAAGGCTGAAAATTGAATGTAAAGCTGCAAATTCACAGATAGTCCATTTTTGACTTCTTTCGCTGAGATAAAGCGTTTTTGGCTTCTGGCTTTCTGATCATTTGTAACTTAAGCAGATCAACTAATTTCAGCTTATTACAGCTAGATCTAGTGCTGCTCAGCATTTCGGAGCTGTCCAACAACTGACAAGGCTGAAAATTGAATGTAAATCTGCAAATTCACAGATAGTCCATTTTTGACTTCTTTCGCTGAGATAAAGCGTTTTTGGCTTCTGGCTTTCTGATCATTTGTAACTTAAGCAGATCAACTAATTTCAGCTTATTACAGCTAGATCTAGTGCTGCTCAGCATTTCGGAGCTGTCCAACAACTAACAAGGCTGAAAATTGAATGTAAAGCTGCAAATTCACAGATAGTCCATTTTTGTCTTATTTCGCTGAGATAAAGCGTTTTTGGCTTCTGGCTTTCTGATCATTTGTAACTTAAGCTGATCAACTAATTTCAGGTTATTACAGCCAGATCTAGTGCTGCTCAGCATTTCGGAGCTGTCCAACAACTAACAAGGCTGAAAATTGAATGTAAAGCTGCAAATTCACAGATAGTCCATTTTTGACTTCTTTCGCTGAGATAAAGCGTTTTTGGCTTCTGGCTTTCTGATCATTTGTAACTTAAGCTGATCAACTAATTTCAGGTTATTACAGCCAGATCTAGTGCTGCTCAGCATTTCGGAGCTGTCCAAACACTGACAAGGCTGAAAATTGAATGTAAAGCTGCAAATTCACAGATAGTCCATTTTTGACTTCTTTCGCTGAGATAAAGCGTTTTTGGCTTCTGGTTTTCTGATCATTTGTAACTTAAGCAGATCAACTAATTTCAGCTTATTACAGCTAGATCTAGTGCTGCTCAGCATTTCGGAGCTGTCCAACAACTAACAAGGCTGAAAATTGAATGTAAAGCTGCAAATTCACAGATAGTCCATTTTTGACTTCTTTCGCTGAGATAAAGCGTTTTTGGCTTCTGGCTTTCTGATCATTTGTAACTTAAGCTGATCAACTAATTTCAGCTTATTACAGCCAGATCTAGTGCTGCTCAGCATTTCTTAGCTGTCCAACAACTAACAAGGCTGAAAATTGAATGTAAAGCTGCAAATTCACAGATAGTCCATTTTTGTCTTATTTCGCTGAGATAAAGCGTTTTTGGCTTCTGGCTTTCTGATCATTTGTAACTTAAGCTGATCAACTAATTTCAGGTTATTACAGCCAGATCTAGTGCTGCTCAGCATTTCGGAGCTGTCCAAACACTGACAAGGCTGAAAATTGAATGTAAAGCTGCAAATTCACAGATAGTCCATTTTTGACTTCTTTCGCTGAGATAAAGCGTTTTTGGCTTCTGGTTTTCTGATCATTTGTAACTTAAGCAGATCAACTAATTTCAGCTTATTACAGCTAGATCTAGTGCTGCTCAGCACTTCGGAGCTTTCCAAACACTGACAAGGCTGAAAATTGAATGTAAGGCTGCAAATTCACAGATAGTCCATTTTTGACTTCTTTCGCTGAGATAAAGCGTTTTTGGCTTCTGGCTTTCTGATCATTCGTAACTTAAGCAGATCAACTAATTTCAGCTTATTACAGCTAGATCTAGTGCTGCTCAGCATTTCGGAGCTGTCCAACAACTAACAAGGCTGAAAATTGAATGTAAAGCTGCAAATTCACAGATAGTCCATTTTTGACTTCTTTCGCTGAGACAAAGCGTTTTTGGCTTCTGGCTTTCTGATCATTTGTAACTTAAGCAGATCAACTAATTTCAGCTTATTACAGCTAGATCTAGTGCTGCTCAGCATTTCGGAGCTGTCCAACAACTGACAAGGCTGAAAATTGAATGTAAATCTGCAAATTCACAGATAGTCCATTTTTGACTTCTTTCGCTGAGATAAAGCGTTTTTGGCTTCTGGCTTTCTGATCATTTGTAACTTAAGCAGATCAACTAATTTCAGCTTATTACAGCTAGATCTAGTGCTGCTCAGCATTTCGGAGCTGTCCAACAACTGACAAGGCTGAAAATTGAATGTAAATCTGCAAATTCACAGATAGTCCATTTTTGACTTCTTTCGCTGAGATAAAGCGTTTTTGGCTTCTGGCTTTCTGATCATTTGTAACTTAAGCAGATCAACTAATTTCAGGTTATTACAGCCAGATCTAGTGCTGCTCAGCACTTCGGAGCTTTCCAAACACTGACAAGGCTGAAAATTGAATGTAAGGCTGCAAATTCACAGATAGTCCATTTTTGACTTCTTTCGCTGAGATAAAGCGTTTTTGGCTTCTGGCTTTCTGATCATTCGTAACTTAAGCAGATCAACTAATTTCAGCTTATTACAGCGAGATCTAGTGCTGCTCAGCATTTCGGAGCTGTCCAACAACTAACAAGGCTGAAAATTGAATGTAAAGCTACAAATTCACAGATAGTCCATTTTTGACTTCTTTCGCTGAGATAAAGCGTTTTTGGCTTCTGGCTTTCTGATCATTTGTAACTTAAGCAGATCAAGTAATTTCAGCTTATTACAGCTAGATCTAGTGCTGCTCAGCATTTCGGAGCTGTCCAACAACTGACAAGGCTGAAAATTGAATGTAAAGCTGCAAATTCACAGATAGTCCATTTTTGACTTCTTTCGCTGAGATAAAGCGTTTTTGGCTTCTGGCTTTCTGATCATTTGTAACTTAAGCAGATCAACTAATTTCAGCTTATTACAGCTAGATCTAGTGCTGCTCAGCATTTCGGAGCTGTCCAACAACTAACAAGGCTGAAAATTGAATGTAAAGCTGCAAATTCACAGATAGTCCATTTTTGTCTTATTTCGCTGAGATAAAGCGTTTTTGGCTTCTGGCTTTCTGATCATTTGTAACTTAAGCTGATCAACTAATTTCAGGTTATTACAGCCAGATCTAGTGCTGCTCAGCATTTCGGAGCTGTCCAACAACTAACAAGGCTGAAAATTGAATGTAAAGCTGCAAATTCACAGATAGTCCATTTTTGACTTCTTTCGCTGAGATAAAGCGTTTTTGGCTTCTGGCTTTCTGATCATTTGTAACTTAAGCTGATCAACTAATTTCAGCTTATTACAGCCAGATCTAGTGCTGCTCAGCATTTCGGAGCTGTCCAACAACTAACAAGGCTGAAAATTGAATGTAAAGCTGCAAATTCACAGATAGTCCATTTTTGTCTTATTTCGCTGAGATAAAGCGTTTTTGGCTTCTGGCTTTCTGATCATTTGTAACTTAAGCAGATCAACTAATTTCAGGTTTTTACAGCCAGATCTAGTGCTGCTCAGCATTTCGGAGCTGTCCAACAACTAACAAGGCTGAAAATTGAATGTAAAGCTGCAAATTCACAGATAGTCCATTTTTGACTTCTTTCGCTGAGATAAAGCGTTTTTGGCTTCTGGCTTTCTGATCATTTGTAACTTAAGCAGATCAACTAATTTCAGCTTATTACAGCTAGATCTAGTGCTGCTCAGCATTTCGGAGCTGTCCAACAATTAACAAGGCTGAAAATTGAATGTAAAGCTGCAAATTCACAGATAGTCCATTTTTGACTTCTTTCGCTGAGATAAAGCGTTTTTGGCTTCTGGCTTTCTGATCATTTGTAACTTAAGCAGATCAACTAATTTCAGCTTATTACAGCCAGATCTAGTGCTGCTCAGCATTTCTTAGCTGTCCAACAACTAACAAGGCTGAAAATTGAATGTAAAGCTGCAAATTCACAGATAGTCCATTTTTGTCTTATTTCGCTGAGATAAAGCGTTTTTGGCTTCTGGCTTTCTGATCATTTGTAACTTAAGCTGATCAACTAATTTCAGGTTATTACAGCCAGATCTAGTGCTGCTCAGCATTTCGGAGCTGTCCAAACACTGACAAGGCTGAAAATTGAATGTAAAGCTGCAAATTCACAGATAGTCCATTTTTGACTTCTTTCGCTGAGATAAAGCGTTTTTGGCTTCTGGTTTTCTGATCATTTGTAACTTAAGCAGATCAACTAATTTCAGCTTATTACAGCTAGATCTAGTGCTGCTCAGCATTTCGGAGCTGTCCAACAACTAACAAGGCTGAAAATTGAATGTAAAGCTGCAAATTCACAGATAGTCCATTTTTGACTTCTTTCGCTGAGATAAAGCGTTTTTGGCTTCTGGCTTTCTGATCATTTGTAACTTAAGCAGATCAACTAATTTCAGGTTATTACAGCCAGATCTAGTGCTGCTCAGCACTTCGGAGCTTTCCAAACACTGACAAGGCTGAAAATTGAATGTAAGGCTGCAAATTCACAGATAGTCCATTTTTGACTTCTTTCGCTGAGATAAAGCGTTTTTGGCTTCTGGCTTTCTGATCATTCGTAACTTAAGCAGATCAACTAATTTCAGCTTATTACAGCTAGATCTAGTGCTGCTCAGCATTTCGGAGCTGTCCAACAACTAACAAGGCTGAAAATTGAATGTAAAGCTGCAAATTCACAGATAGTCCATTTTTGACTTCTTTCGCTGAGATAAAGCGTTTTTGGCTTCTGGCTTTCTGATCATTTGTAACTTAAGCAGATCAACTAATTTCAGCTTATTACAGCTAGATCTAGTGCTGCTCAGCATTTCGGAGCTGTCCAACAACTGACAAGGCTGAAAATTGAATGTAAATCTGCAAATTCACAGATAGTCCATTTTTGACTTCTTTCGCTGAGATAAAGCGTTTTTGGCTTCTGGCTTTCTGATCATTTGTAACTTAAGCAGATCAACTAATTTCAGCTTATTACAGCTAGATCTAGTGCTGCTCAGCATTTCGGAGCTGTCCAACAACTAACAAGGCTGAAAATTGAATGTAAAGCTGCAAATTCACAGATAGTCCATTTTTGTCTTATTTCGCTGAGATAAAGCGTTTTTGGCTTCTGGCTTTCTGATCATTTGTAACTTAAGCTGATCAACTAATTTCAGGTTATTACAGCCAGATCTAGTGCTGCTCAGCATTTCGGAGCTGTCCAACAACTAACAAGGCTGAAAATTGAATGTAAAGCTGCAAATTCACAGATAGTCCATTTTTGACTTCTTTCGCTGAGATAAAGCGTTTTTGGCTTCTGGCTTTCTGATCATTTGTAACTTAAGCTGATCAACTAATTTCAGGTTATTACAGCCAGATCTAGTGCTGCTCAGCATTTCGGAGCTGTCCAAACACTGACAAGGCTGAAAATTGAATGTAAAGCTGCAAATTCACAGATAGTCCATTTTTGACTTCTTTCGCTGAGATAAAGCGTTTTTGGCTTCTGGTTTTCTGATCATTTGTAACTTAAGCAGATCAACTAATTTCAGCTTATTACAGCTAGATCTAGTGCTGCTCAGCATTTCGGAGCTGTCCAACAACTAACAAGGCTGAAAATTGAATGTAAAGCTGCAAATTCAAAGATAGTCCATTTTTGACTTCTTTCGCTGAGATAAAGCGTTTTTGGCTTCTGGCTTTCTGATCATTTGTAACTTAAGCTGATCAACTAATTTCAGCTTATTACAGCCAGATCTAGTGCTGCTCAGCATTTCTTAGCTGTCCAACAACTAACAAGGCTGAAAATTGAATGTAAAGCTGCAAATTCACAGATAGTCCATTTTTGTCTTATTTCGCTGAGATAAAGCGTTTTTGGCTTCTGGCTTTCTGATCATTTGTAACTTAAGCTGATCAACTAATTTCAGGTTATTACAGCCAGATCTAGTGCTGCTCAGCATTTCGGAGCTGTCCAAACACTGACAAGGCTGAAAATTGAATGTAAAGCTGCAAATTCACAGATAGTCCATTTTTGACTTCTTTCGCTGAGATAAAGCGTTTTTGGCTTCTGGTTTTCTGATCATTTGTAACTTAAGCAGATCAACTAATTTCAGCTTATTACAGCTAGATCTAGTGCTGCTCAGCACTTCGGAGCTTTCCAAACACTGACAAGGCTGAAAATTGAATGTAAGGCTGCAAATTCACAGATAGTCCATTTTTGACTTCTTTCGCTGAGATAAAGCGTTTTTGGCTTCTGGCTTTCTGATCATTCGTAACTTAAGCAGATCAACTAATTTCAGCTTATTACAGCTAGATCTAGTGCTGCTCAGCATTTCGGAGCTGTCCAACAACTAACAAGGCTGAAAATTGAATGTAAAGCTGCAAATTCACAGATAGTCCATTTTTGACTTCTTTCGCTGAGATAAAGCGTTTTTGGCTTCTGGCTTTCTGATCATTTGTAACTTAAGCAGATCAACTAATTTCAGCTTATTACAGCTAGATCTAGTGCTGCTCAGCATTTCGGAGCTGTCCAACAACTGACAAGGCTGAAAATTGAATGTAAATCTGCAAATTCACAGATAGTCCATTTTTGACTTCTTTCGCTGAGATAAAGCGTTTTTGGCTTCTGGCTTTCTGATCATTTGTAACTTAAGCAGATCAACTAATTTCAGCTTATTACAGCTAGATCTAGTGCTGCTCAGCATTTCGGAGCTGTCCAACAACTAACAAGGCTGAAAATTGAATGTAAAGCTGCAAATTCACAGATAGTCCATTTTTGTCTTATTTCGCTGAGATAAAGCGTTTTTGGCTTCTGGCTTTCTGATCATTTGTAACTTAAGCTGATCAACTAATTTCAGGTTATTACAGCCAGATCTAGTGCTGCTCAGCATTTCGGAGCTGTCCAACAACTAACAAGGCTGAAAATTGAATGTAAAGCTGCAAATTCACAGATAGTCCATTTTTGACTTCTTTCGCTGAGATAAAGCGTTTTTGGC
This sequence comes from Poecilia mexicana, assembly GCF_051168715.1. NCBI lineage: Eukaryota > Metazoa > Chordata > Actinopteri > Cyprinodontiformes > Poeciliidae > Poecilia > Poecilia mexicana. The sequence goes on along the minus strand of NW_028263379.1, from coordinate 3,246,429 downwards.
TTCTGGCTTTCTGATCATTTGTAACTTAAGCTGATCAACTAATTTCAGGTTATTACAGACAGATCTAGTGCTGCTCAGCATTTCGGAGCTGTCCAAACACTGACAAGGCTGAAAATTGAATGTAAAGCTGCAAATTCACAGATAGTCCATTTTTGACTTCTTTCGCTGAGATAAAGCGTTTTTGGCTTCTGGTTTTCTGATCATTTGTAACTTAAGCAGATCAACTAATTTCAGCTTATTACAGCTAGATCTAGTGCTGCTCAGCACTTCGGAGCTTTCCAAACACTGACAAGGCTGAAAATTGAATGTAAGGCTGCAAATTCACAGATAGTCCATTTTTGACTTCTTTCGCTGAGATAAAGCGTTTTTGGCTTCTGGCTTTCTGATCATTCGTAACTTAAGCAGATCAACTAATTTCAGCTTATTACAGCTAGATCTAGTGCTGCTCAGCATTTCGGAGCTGTCCAACAACTAACAAGGCTGAAAATTGAATGTAAAGCTGCAAATTCACAGATAGTCCATTTTTGACTTCTTTCGCTGAGATAAAGCGTTTTTGGCTTCTGGCTTTCTGATCATTTGTAACTTAAGCAGATCAACTAATTTCAGCTTATTACAGCTAGATCTAGTGCTGCTCAGCATTTCGGAGCTGTCCAACAACTGACAAGGCTGAAAATTGAATGTAAATCTGCAAATTCACAGATAGTCCATTTTTGACTTCTTTCGCTGAGATAAAGCGTTTTTGGCTTCTGGCTTTCTGATCATTTGTAACTTAAGCAGATCAACTAATTTCAGCTTATTACAGCTAGATCTAGTGCTGCTCAGCATTTCGGAGCTGTCCAACAACTAACAAGGCTGAAAATTGAATGTAAAGCTGCAAATTCACAGATAGTCCATTTTTGTCTTATTTCGCTGAGATAAAGCGTTTTTGGCTTCTGGCTTTCTGATCATTTGTAACTTAAGCTGATCAACTAATTTCAGGTTATTACAGCCAGATCTAGTGCTGCTCAGCATTTCGGAGCTGTCCAACAACTAACAAGGCTGAAAATTGAATGTAAAGCTGCAAATTCACAGATAGTCCATTTTTGACTTCTTTCGCTGAGATAAAGCGTTTTTGGCTTCTGGCTTTCTGATCATTTGTAACTTAAGCTGATCAACTAATTTCAGGTTATTACAGACAGATCTAGTGCTGCTCAGCATTTCGGAGCTGTCCAAACACTGACAAGGCTGAAAATTGAATGTAAAGCTGCAAATTCACAGATAGTCCATTTTTGACTTCTTTCGCTGAGATAAAGCGTTTTTGGCTTCTGGTTTTCTGATCATTTGTAACTTAAGCAGATCAACTAATTTCAGCTTATTACAGCTAGATCTAGTGCTGCTCAGCATTTCGGAGCTGTCCAACAACTAACAAGGCTGAAAAATTGAATGTAAAGCTGCAAATTCACAGATAGTCCATTTTTGACTTCTTTCGCTGAGATAAAGCGTTTTTGGCTTCTGGCTTTCTGATCATTTGTAACTTAAGCTGATCAACTAATTTCAGCTTATTACAGCCAGATCTAGTGCTGCTCAGCATTTCTTAGCTGTCCAACAACTAACAAGGCTGAAAATTGAATGTAAAGCTGCAAATTCACAGATAGTCCATTTTTGTCTTATTTCGCTGAGATAAAGCGTTTTTGGCTTCTGGCTTTCTGATCATTTGTAACTTAAGCTGATCAACTAATTTCAGGTTATTACAGCCAGATCTAGTGCTGCTCAGCATTTCGGAGCTGTCCAAACACTGACAAGGCTGAAAATTGAATGTAAAGCTGCAAATTCACAGATAGTCCATTTTTGACTTCTTTCGCTGAGATAAAGCGTTTTTGGCTTCTGGCTTTCTGATCATTTGTAACTTAAGCAGATCAACTAATTTCAGGTTATTACAGCCAGATCTAGTGCTGCTCAGCACTTCGGAGCTTTCCAAACACTGACAAGGCTGAAAATTGAATGTAAGGCTGCAAATTCACAGATAGTCCATTTTTGACTTCTTTCGCTGAGATAAAGCGTTTTTGGCTTCTGGTTTTCTGATCATTTGTAACTTAAGCAGATCAACTAATTTCAGCTTATTACAGCTAGATCTAGTGCTGCTCAGCATTTCGGAGCTGTCCAACAACTAACAAGGCTGAAAATTGAATGTAAAGCTGCAAATTCACAGATAGTCCATTTTTGACTTCTTTCGCTGAGATAAAGCGTTTTTGGCTTCTGGCTTTCTGATCATTTGTAACTTAAGCTGATCAACTAATTTCAGCTTATTACAGCCAGATCTAGTGCTGCTCAGCATTTCTTAGCTGTCCAACAACTAACAAGGCTGAAAATTGAATGTAAAGCTGCAAATTCACAGATAGTCCATTTTTGTCTTATTTCGCTGAGATAAAGCGTTTTTGGCTTCTGGCTTTCTGATCATTTGTAACTTAAGCTGATCAACTAATTTCAGGTTATTACAGCCAGATCTAGTGCTGCTCAGCATTTCGGAGCTGTCCAAACACTGACAAGGCTGAAAATTGAATGTAAAGCTGCAAATTCACAGATAGTCCATTTTTGACTTCTTTCGCTGAGATAAAGCGTTTTTGGCTTCTGGTTTTCTGATCATTTGTAACTTAAGCAGATCAACTAATTTCAGCTTATTACAGCTAGATCTAGTGCTGCTCAGCATTTCGGAGCTGTCCAACAACTAACAAGGCTGAAAATTGAATGTAAAGCTGCAAATTCACAGATAGTCCATTTTTGACTTCTTTCGCTGAGATAAAGCGTTTTTGGCTTCTGGCTTTCTGATCATTTGTAACTTAAGCAGATCAACTAATTTCAGGTTATTACAGCCAGATCTAGTGCTGCTCAACACTTCGGAGCTTTCCAAACACTGACAAGGCTGAAATTGAATGTAAGGCTGCAAATTCACAGATAGTCCATTTTTGACTTCTTTCGCTGAGATAAAGCGTTTTTGGCTTCTGGCTTTCTGATCATTCGTAACTTAAGCAGATCAACTAATTTCAGCTTATTACAGCTAGATCTAGTGCTGCTCAGCATTTCGGAGCTGTCCAACAACTAACAAGGCTGAAAATTGAATGTAAAGCTGCAAATTCACAGATAGTCCATTTTTGACTTCTTTCGCTGAGATAAAGCGTTTTTGGCTTCTGGCTTTCTGATCATTTGTAACTTAAGCAGATCAACTAATTTCAGCTTATTACAGCTAGATCTAGTGCTGCTCAGCATTTCGGAGCTGTCCCACAACTAACAAGGCTGAAATTGAATGTAAAGCTGCAAATTCACAGATAGTCCATTTTTGACTTCTTTCGCTGAGATAAAGCGTTTTTGGCTTCTGGCTTTCTGATCATTTGTAACTTAAGCTGATCAACTAATTTCAGCTTATTACAGCCAGATCTAGTGCTGCTCAGCATTTCTTAGCTGTCCAACAACTAACAAGGCTGAAAATTGAATGTAAAGCTGCAAATTCACAGATAGTCCATTTTTGTCTTATTTCGCTGAGATAAAGCGTTTTTGGCTTCTGGCTTTCTGATCATTTGTAACTTAAGCTGATCAACTAATTTCAGGTTATTACAGCCAGATCTAGTGCTGCTCAGCATTTCGGAGCTGTCCAAACACTGACAAGGCTGAAAATTGAATGTAAAGCTGCAAATTCACAGATAGTCCATTTTTGACTTCTTTCGCTGAGATAAAGCGTTTTTGGCTTCTGGTTTTCTGATCATTTGTAACTTAAGCAGATCAACTAATTTCAGCTTATTACAGCTAGATCTAGTGCTGCTCAGCATTTCGGAGCTGTCCAACAACTAACAAGGCTGAAAATTGAATGTAAAGCTGCAAATTCACAGATAGTCCATTTTTGACTTCTTTCGCTGAGATAAAGCGTTTTTGGCTTCTGGCCTTTCTGATCATTTGTAACTTAAGCAGATCAACTAATTTCAGGTTATTACAGCCAGATCTAGTGCTGCTCAGCACTTCGGAGCTTTCCAAACACTGACAAGGCTGAAAATTGAATGTAAGGCTGCAAATTCACAGATAGTCCATTTTTGACTTCTTTCGCTGAGATAAAGCGTTTTTGGCTTCCGGCTTTCTGATCATTCGTAACTTAAGCAGATCAACTAATTTCAGCTTATTACAGCTAGATCTAGTGCTGCTCAGCATTTCGGAGCTGTCCAACAACTAACAAGGCTGAAAATTGAATGTAAAGCTGCAAATTCACAGATAGTCCATTTTTGACTTCTTTCGCTGAGATAAAGCGTTTTTGGCTTCTGGCTTTCTGATCATTTGTAACTTAAGCAGATCAACTAATTTCAGCTTATTACAGCTAGATCTAGTGCTGCTCAGCATTTCGGAGCTGTCCAACAACTAACAAGGCTGAAAATTGAATGTAAAGCTGCAAATTCACAGATAGTCCATTTTTGACTTCTTTCGCTGAGATAAAGCGTTTTTGGCTTCTGGCTTTCTGATCATTTGTAACTTAAGCAGATCAACTAATTTCAGCTTATTACAGCCAGATCTAGTGCTGCTCAGCATTTCGGAGCTGTCCAACAACTAACAAGGCTGAAAATTGAATGTAAAGCTGCAAATTCACAGATAGTCCATTTTTGACTTCTTTCGCTGAGATAAAGCGTTTTTGGCTTCTGGCTTTCTGATCATTTGTAACTTAAGCAGATCAACTAATTTCAGCTTATTACAGCTAGATCTAGTGCTGCTCAGCATTTCGGAGCTGTCCAACAATTAACAAGGCTGAAAATTGAATGTAAAGCTGCAAATTCACAGATAGTCCATTTTTGACTTCTTTCGCTGAGATAAAGCGTTTTTGGCTTCTGGCTTTCTGATCATTTGTAACTTAAGCAGATCAACTAATTTCAGCTTATTACAGCTAGATCTAGTGCTGCTCAGCATTTCGGAGCTGTCCAACAACTAACAAGGCTGAAAATTGAATGTAAAGCTGCAAATTCACAGATAGTCCATTTTTGACTTCTTTCGCTGAGATAAAGCGTTTTTGGCTTCTGGCTTTCTGATCATTTGTAACTTAAGCTGATCAACTAATTTCAGCTTATTACAGCCAGATCTAGTGCTGCTCAGCATTTCTTAGCTGTCCAACAACTAACAAGGCTGAAAATTGAATGTAAAGCTGCAAATTCACAGATAGTCCATTTTTGTCTTATTTCGCTGAGATAAAGCGTTTTTGGCTTCTGGCTTTCTGATCATTTGTAACTTAAGCTGATCAACTAATTTCAGGTTATTACAGCCAGATCTAGTGCTGCTCAGCATTTCGGAGCTGTCCAAACACTGACAAGGCTGAAAATTGAATGTAAAGCTGCAAATTCACAGATAGTCCATTTTTGACTTCTTTCGCTGAGATAAAGCGTTTTTGGCTTCTGGTTTTCTGATCATTTGTAACTTAAGCAGATCAACTAATTTCAGCTTATTACAGCTAGATCTAGTGCTGCTCAGCATTTCGGAGCTGTCCAACAACTAACAAGGCTGAAAATTGAATGTAAAGCTGCAAATTCACAGATAGTCCATTTTTGACTTCTTTCGCTGAGATAAAGCGTTTTTGGCTTCTGGCTTTCTGATCATTTGTAACTTAAGCAGATCAACTAATTTCAGGTTATTACAGCCAGATCTAGTGCTGCTCAGCACTTCGGAGCTTTCCAAACACTGACAAGGCTGAAAATTGAATGTAAGGCTGCAAATTCACAGATAGTCCATTTTTGACTTCTTTCGCTGAGATAAAGCGTTTTTGGCTTCTGGCTTTCTGATCATTCGTAACTTAAGCAGATCAACTAATTTCAGCTTATTACAGCTAGATCTAGTGCTGCTCAGCATTTCGGAGCTGTCCAACAACTAACAAGGCTGAAAATTGAATGTAAAGCTGCAAATTCACAGATAGTCCATTTTTGACTTCTTTCGCTGAGATAAAGCGTTTTTGGCTTCTGGCTTTCTGATCATTTGTAACTTAAGCAGATCAACTAATTTCAGCTTATTACAGCCAGATCTAGTGCTGCTCAGCATTTCGGAGCTGTCCAACAACTAACAAGGCTGAAAATTGAATGTAAAGCTGCAAATTCACAGATAGTCCATTTTTGACTTCTTTCGCTGAGATAAAGCGTTTTTGGCTTCTGGCTTTCTGATCATTTGTAACTTAAGCTGATCAACTAATTTCAGGTTATTACAGCCAGATCTAGTGCTGCTCAGCATTTCGGAGCTGTCCAAACACTGACAAGGCTGAAAATTGAATGTAAAGCTGCAAATTCACAGATAGTCCATTTTTGACTTCTTTCGCTGAGATAAAGCGTTTTTGGCTTCTGGTTTTCTGATCATTTGTAACTTAAGCAGATCAACTAATTTCAGCTTATTACAGCTAGATCTAGTGCTGCTCAGCATTTCGGAGCTGTCCAACAACTAACAAGGCTGAAAATTGAATGTAAAGCTGCAAATTCACAGATAGTCCATTTTTGACTTCTTTCGCTGAGATAAAGCGTTTTTGGCTTCTGGCTTTCTGATCATTTGTAACTTAAGCTGATCAACTAATTTCAGCTTATTACAGCCAGATCTAGTGCTGCTCAGCATTTCTTAGCTGTCCAACAACTAACAAGGCTGAAAATTGAATGTAAAGCTGCAAATTCACAGATAGTCCATTTTTGTCTTATTTCGCTGAGATAAAGCGTTTTTGGCTTCTGGCTTTCTGATCATTTGTAACTTAAGCTGATCAACTAATTTCAGGTTATTACAGCCAGATCTAGTGCTGCTCAGCATTTCGGAGCTGTCCAAACACTGACAAGGCTGAAAATTGAATGTAAAGCTGCAAATTCACAGATAGTCCATTTTTGACTTCTTTCGCTGAGATAAAGCGTTTTTGGCTTCTGGTTTTCTGATCATTTGTAACTTAAGCAGATCAACTAATTTCAGCTTATTACAGCTAGATCTAGTGCTGCTCAGCATTTCGGAGCTGTCCAACAACTAACAAGGCTGAAAATTGAATGTAAAGCTGCAAATTCACAGATAGTCCATTTTTGACTTCTTTCGCTGAGATAAAGCGTTTTTGGCTTCTGGCTTTCTGATCATTTGTAACTTAAGCAGATCAACTAATTTCAGGTTATTACAGCCAGATCTAGTGCTGCTCAGCACTTCGGAGCTTTCCAAACACTGACAAGGCTGAAAATTGAATGTAAGGCTGCAAATTCACAGATAGTCCATTTTTGACTTCTTTCGCTGAGATAAAGCGTTTTTGGCTTCTGGCTTTCTGATCATTCGTAACTTAAGCAGATCAACTAATTTCAGCTTATTACAGCTAGATCTAGTGCTGCTCAGCATTTCGGAGCTGTCCAACAACTAACAAGGCTGAAAATTGAATGTAAAGCTGCAAATTCACAGATAGTCCATTTTTGACTTCTTTCGCTGAGATAAAGCGTTTTTGGCTTCTGGCTTTCTGATCATTTGTAACTTAAGCAGATCAACTAATTTCAGCTTATTACAGCCAGATCTAGTGCTGCTCAGCATTTCGGAGCTGTCCAACAACTAACAAGGCTGAAAATTGAATGTAAAGCTGCAAATTCACAGATAGTCCATTTTTGACTTCTTTCGCTGAGATAAAGCGTTTTTGGCTTCTGGCTTTCTGATCATTTGTAACTTAAGCTGATCAACTAATTTCAGGTTATTACAGCCAGATCTAGTGCTGCTCAGCATTTCGGAGCTGTCCAAACACTGACAAGGCTGAAAATTGAATGTAAAGCTGCAAATTCACAGATAGTCCATTTTTGACTTCTTTCGCTGAGATAAAGCGTTTTTGGCTTCTGGTTTTCTGATCATTTGTAACTTAAGCAGATCAACTAATTTCAGCTTATTACAGCTAGATCTAGTGCTGCTCAGCATTTCGGAGCTGTCCAACAACTAACAAGGCTGAAAATTGAATGTAAAGCTGCAAATTCACAGATAGTCCATTTTTGACTTCTTTCGCTGAGATAAAGCGTTTTTGGCTTCTGGCTTTCTGATCATTTGTAACTTAAGCTGATCAACTAATTTCAGCTTATTACAGCCAGATCTAGTGCTGCTCAGCATTTCTTAGCTGTCCAACAACTAACAAGGCTGAAAATTGAATGTAAAGCTGCAAATTCACAGATAGTCCATTTTTGTCTTATTTCGCTGAGATAAAGCGTTTTTGGCTTCTGGCTTTCTGATCATTTGTAACTTAAGCTGATCAACTAATTTCAGGTTATTACAGCCAGATCTAGTGCTGCTCAGCATTTCGGAGCTGTCCAAACACTGACAAGGCTGAAAATTGAATGTAAAGCTGCAAATTCACAGATAGTCCATTTTTGACTTCTTTCGCTGAGATAAAGCGTTTTTGGCTTCTGGTTTTCTGATCATTTGTAACTTAAGCAGATCAACTAATTTCAGCTTATTACAGCTAGATCTAGTGCTGCTCAGCATTTCGGAGCTGTCCAACAACTAACAAGGCTGAAAATTGAATGTAAAGCTGCAAATTCACAGATAGTCCATTTTTGACTTCTTTCGCTGAGATAAAGCGTTTTTGGCTTCTGGCTTTCTGATCATTTGTAACTTAAGCAGATCAACTAATTTCAGGTTATTACAGCCAGATCTAGTGCTGCTCAGCACTTCGGAGCTTTCCAAACACTGACAAGGCTGAAAATTGAATGTAAGGCTGCAAATTCACAGATAGTCCATTTTTGACTTCTTTCGCTGAGATAAAGCGTTTTTGGCTTCTGGCTTTCTGATCATTCGTAACTTAAGCAGATCAACTAATTTCAGCTTATTACAGCTAGATCTAGTGCTGCTCAGCATTTCGGAGCTGTCCAACAACTAACAAGGCTGAAAATTGAATGTAAAGCTGCAAATTCACAGATAGTCCATTTTTGACTTCTTTCGCTGAGATAAAGCGTTTTTGGCTTCTGGCTTTCTGATCATTTGTAACTTAAGCAGATCAACTAATTTCAGCTTATTACAGCTAGATCTAGTGCTGCTCAGCATTTCGGAGCTGTCCAACAACTGACAAGGCTGAAAATTGAATGTAAATCTGCAAATTCACAGATAGTCCATTTTTGACTTCTTTCGCTGAGATAAAGCGTTTTTGGCTTCTGGCTTTCTGATCATTTGTAACTTAAGCAGATCAACTAATTTCAGCTTATTACAGCTAGATCTAGTGCTGCTCAGCATTTCGGAGCTGTCCAACAACTAACAAGGCTGAAAATTGAATGTAAAGCTGCAAATTCACAGATAGTCCATTTTTGTCTTATTTCGCTGAGATAAAGCGTTTTTGGCTTCTGGCTTTCTGATCATTTGTAACTTAAGCTGATCAACTAATTTCAGGTTATTACAGCCAGATCTAGTGCTGCTCAGCATTTCGGAGCTGTCCAACAACTAACAAGGCTGAAAATTGAATGTAAAGCTGCAAATTCACAGATAGTCCATTTTTGACTTCTTTCGCTGAGATAAAGCGTTTTTGGCTTCTGGCTTTCTGATCATTTGTAACTTAAGCTGATCAACTAATTTCAGCTTATTACAGCCAGATCTAGTGCTGCTCAGCATTTCGGAGCTGTCCAACAACTAACAAGGCTGAAAATTGAATGTAAAGCTGCAAATTCACAGATAGTCCATTTTTGTCTTATTTCGCTGAGATAAAGCGTTTTTGGCTTCTGGCTTTCTGATCATTTGTAACTTAAGCAGATCAACTAATTTCAGGTTTTTACAGCCAGATCTAGTGCTGCTCAGCATTTCGGAGCTGTCCAACAACTGACAAGGCTGAAAATTGAATGTAAAGCTGCAAATTCACAGATAGTCCATTTTTGACTTCTTTCGCTGAGATAAAGCGTTTTTGGCTTCTGGCTTTCTGATCATTTGTAACTTAAGCAGATCAACTAATTTCAGCTTATTACAGCCAGATCTAGTGCTGCTCAGCATTTCGGAGCTGTCCAACAACTAACAAGGCTGAAAATTGAATGTAAAGCTGCAAATTCACAGATAGTCCATTTTTGACTTCTTTCGCTGAGATAAAGCGTTTTTGGCTTCTGGCTTTCTGATCATTTGTAACTTAAGCAGATCAACTAATTTCAGCTTATTACAGCTAGATCTAGTGCTGCTCAGCATTTCGGAGCTGTCCAACAACTAACAAGGCTGAAAATTGAATGTAAAGCTGCAAATTCACAGATAGTCCATTTTTGACTTCTTTCGCTGAGATAAAGCGTTTTTGGCTTCTGGCTTTCTGATCATTTGTAACTTAAGCTGATCAACTAATTTCAGGTTATTACAGCCAGATCTAGTGCTGCTCAGCATTTCGGAGCTGTCCAAACACTGACAAGGCTGAAAATTGAATGTAAAGCTGCAAATTCACAGATAGTCCATTTTTGACTTCTTTCGCTGAGATAAAGCGTTTTTGGCTTCTGGTTTTCTGATCATTTGTAACTTAAGCAGATCAACTAATTTCAGCTTATTACAGCTAGATCTAGTGCTGCTCAGCATTTCGGAGCTGTCCAACAACTAACAAGGCTGAAAATTGAATGTAAAGCTGCAAATTCACAGATAGTCCATTTTTGACTTCTTTCGCTGAGATAAAGCGTTTTTGGCTTCTGGCTTTCTGATCATTTGTAACTTAAGCAGATCAACTAATTTCAGGTTATTACAGCCAGATCTAGTGCTGCTCAGCATTTCGGAGCTGTCCAACAACTAACAAGGCTGAAAATTGAATGTAAAGCTGCAAATTCAAAGATAGTCCATTTTTGACTTCTTTCGCTGAGATAAAGCGTTTTTGGCTTCTGGCTTTCTGATCATTTGTAACTTAAGCAGATCAACTAATTTCAGCTTATTACAGCTAGATCTAGTGCTGCTCAGCATTTCGGAGCTGTCCAACAACTAACAAGGCTGAAAATTGAATGTAAAGCTGCAAATTCACAGATAGTCCATTTTTGTCTTATTTCGCTGAGATAAAGCGTTTTTGGCTTCTGGCTTTCTGATCATTTGTAACTTAAGCTGATCAACTAATTTCAGGTTATTACAGCCAGATCTAGTGCTGCTCAGCATTTCGGAGCTGTCCAACAACTAACAAGGCTGAAAATTGAATGTAAAGCTGCAAATTCACAGATAGTCCATTTTTGACTTCTTTCGCTGAGATAAAGCGTTTTTGGCTTCTGGCTTTCTGATCATTTGTAACTTAAGCTGATCAACTAATTTCAGGTTATTACAGACAGATCTAGTGCTGCTCAGCATTTCGGAGCTGTCCAAACACTGACAAGGCTGAAAATTGAATGTAAAGCTGCAAATTCACAGATAGTCCATTTTTGACTTCTTTCGCTGAGATAAAGCGTTTTTGGCTTCTGGTTTTCTGATCATTTGTAACTTAAGCAGATCAACTAATTTCAGCTTATTACAGCTAGATCTAGTGCTGCTCAGCACTTCGGAGCTTTCCAAACACTGACAAGGCTGAAAATTGAATGTAAGGCTGCAAATTCACAGATAGTCCATTTTTGACTTCTTTCGCTGAGATAAAGCGTTTTTGGCTTCTGGCTTTCTGATCATTCGTAACTTAAGCAGATCAACTAATTTCAGCTTATTACAGCTAGATCTAGTGCTGCTCAGCATTTCGGAGCTGTCCAACAACTAACAAGGCTGAAAATTGAATGTAAAGCTGCAAATTCACAGATAGTCCATTTTTGACTTCTTTCGCTGAGATAAAGCGTTTTTGGCTTCTGGCTTTCTGATCATTTGTAACTTAAGCAGATCAACTAATTTCAGCTTATTACAGCTAGATCTAGTGCTGCTCAGCATTTCGGAGCTGTCCAACAACTGACAAGGCTGAAAATTGAATGTAAATCTGCAAATTCACAGATAGTCCATTTTTGACTTCTTTCGCTGAGATAAAGCGTTTTTGGCTTCTGGCTTTCTGATCATTTGTAACTTAAGCAGATCAACTAATTTCAGCTTATTACAGCTAGATCTAGTGCTGCTCAGCATTTCGGAGCTGTCCAACAACTAACAAGGCTGAAAATTGAATGTAAAGCTGCAAATTCACAGATAGTCCATTTTTGTCTTATTTCGCTGAGATAAAGCGTTTTTGGCTTCTGGCTTTCTGATCATTTGTAACTTAAGCTGATCAACTAATTTCAGGTTATTACAGCCAGATCTAGTGCTGCTCAGCATTTCGGAGCTGTCCAACAACTAACAAGGCTGAAAATTGAATGTAAAGCTGCAAATTCACAGATAGTCCATTTTTGACTTCTTTCGCTGAGATAAAGCGTTTTTGGCTTCTGGCTTTCTGATCATTTGTAACTTAAGCTGATCAACTAATTTCAGGTTATTACAGACAGATCTAGTGCTGCTCAGCATTTCGGAGCTGTCCAAACACTGACAAGGCTGAAAATTGAATGTAAAGCTGCAAATTCACAGATAGTCCATTTTTGACTTCTTTCGCTGAGATAAAGCGTTTTTGGCTTCTGGTTTTCTGATCATTTGTAACTTAAGCAGATCAACTAATTTCAGCTTATTACAGCTAGATCTAGTGCTGCTCAGCATTTCGGAGCTGTCCAACAACTAACAAGGCTGAAAATTGAATGTAAAGCTGCAAATTCACAGATAGTCCATTTTTGACTTCTTTCGCTGAGATAAAGCGTTTTTGGCTTCTGGCTTTCTGATCATTTGTAACTTAAGCTGATCAACTAATTTCAGCTTATTACAGCCAGATCTAGTGCTGCTCAGCATTTCTTAGCTGTCCAACAACTAACAAGGCTGAAAATTGAATGTAAAGCTGCAAATTCACAGATAGTCCATTTTTGTCTTATTTCGCTGAGATAAAGCGTTTTTGGCTTCTGGCTTTCTGATCATTTGTAACTTAAGCTGATCAACTAATTTCAGGTTATTACAGCCAGATCTAGTGCTGCTCAGCATTTCGGAGCTGTCCAAACACTGACAAGGCTGAAAATTGAATGTAAAGCTGCAAATTCACAGATAGTCCATTTTTGACTTCTTTCGCTGAGATAAAGCGTTTTTGGCTTCTGGCTTTCTGATCATTTGTAACTTAAGCAGATCAACTAATTTCAGGTTATTACAGCCAGATCTAGTGCTGCTCAGCACTTCGGAGCTTTCCAAACACTGACAAGGCTGAAAATTGAATGTAAGGCTGCAAATTCACAGATAGTCCATTTTTGACTTCTTTCGCTGAGATAAAGCGTTTTTGGCTTCTGGTTTTCTGATCATTTGTAACTTAAGCAGATCAACTAATTTCAGCTTATTACAGCTAGATCTAGTGCTGCTCAGCATTTCGGAGCTGTCCAACAACTAACAAGGCTGAAAATTGAATGTAAAGCTGCAAATTCACAGATAGTCCATTTTTGACTTCTTTCGCTGAGATAAAGCGTTTTTGGCTTCTGGCTTTCTGATCATTTGTAACTTAAGCTGATCAACTAATTTCAGCTTATTACAGCCAGATCTAGTGCTGCTCAGCATTTCTTAGCTGTCCAACAACTAACAAGGCTGAAAATTGAATGTAAAGCTGCAAATTCACAGATAGTCCATTTTTGTCTTATTTCGCTGAGATAAAGCGTTTTTGGCTTCTGGCTTTCTGATCATTTGTAACTTAAGCTGATCAACTAATTTCAGGTTATTACAGCCAGATCTAGTGCTGCTCAGCATTTCGGAGCTGTCCAAACACTGACAAGGCTGAAAATTGAATGTAAAGCTGCAAATTCACAGATAGTCCATTTTTGACTTCTTTCGCTGAGATAAAGCGTTTTTGGCTTCTGGTTTTCTGATCATTTGTAACTTAAGCAGATCAACTAATTTCAGCTTATTACAGCTAGATCTAGTGCTGCTCAGCATTTCGGAGCTGTCCAACAACTAACAAGGCTGAAAATTGAATGTAAAGCTGCAAATTCACAGATAGTCCATTTTTGACTTCTTTCGCTGAGATAAAGCGTTTTTGGCTTCTGGCTTTCTGATCATTTGTAACTTAAGCTGATCAACTAATTTCAGCTTATTACAGCCAGATCTAGTGCTGCTCAGCATTTCTTAGCTGTCCAACAACTAACAAGGCTGAAAATTGAATGTAAAGCTGCAAATTCACAGATAGTCCATTTTTGTCTTATTTCGCTGAGATAAAGCGTTTTTGGCTTCTGGCTTTCTGATCATTTGTAACTTAAGCTGATCAACTAATTTCAGGTTATTACAGCCAGATCTAGTGCTGCTCAGCATTTCGGAGCTGTCCAAACACTGACAAGGCTGAAAATTGAATGTAAAGCTGCAAATTCACAGATAGTCCATTTTTGACTTCTTTCGCTGAGATAAAGCGTTTTTGGCTTCTGGCTTTCTGATCATTTGTAACTTAAGCAGATCAACTAATTTCAGGTTATTACAGCCAGATCTAGTGCTGCTCAGCACTTCGGAGCTTTCCAAACACTGACAAGGCTGAAAATTGAATGTAAGGCTGCAAATTCACAGATAGTCCATTTTTGACTTCTTTCGCTGAGATAAAGCGTTTTTGGCTTCTGGTTTTCTGATCATTTGTAACTTAAGCAGATCAACTAATTTCAGCTTATTACAGCTAGATCTAGTGCTGCTCAGCATTTCGGAGCTGTCCAACAACTAACAAGGCTGAAAATTGAATGTAAAGCTGCAAATTCACAGATAGTCCATTTTTGACTTCTTTCGCTGAGATAAAGCGTTTTTGGCTTCTGGCTTTCTGATCATTTGTAACTTAAGCTGATCAACTAATTTCAGCTTATTACAGCCAGATCTAGTGCTGCTCAGCATTTCTTAGCTGTCCAACAACTAACAAGGCTGAAAATTGAATGTAAAGCTGCAAATTCACAGATAGTCCATTTTTGTCTTATTTCGCTGAGATAAAGCGTTTTTGGCTTCTGGCTTTCTGATCATTTGTAACTTAAGCTGATCAACTAATTTCAGGTTATTACAGCCAGATCTAGTGCTGCTCAGCATTTCGGAGCTGTCCAAACACTGACAAGGCTGAAAATTGAATGTAAAGCTGCAAATTCACAGATAGTCCATTTTTGACTTCTTTCGCTGAGATAAAGCGTTTTTGGCTTCTGGTTTTCTGATCATTTGTAACTTAAGCAGATCAACTAATTTCAGCTTATTACAGCTAGATCTAGTGCTGCTCAGCATTTCGGAGCTGTCCAACAACTAACAAGGCTGAAAATTGAATGTAAAGCTGCAAATTCACAGATAGTCCATTTTTGACTTCTTTCGCTGAGATAAAGCGTTTTTGGCTTCTGGCTTTCTGATCATTTGTAACTTAAGCAGATCAACTAATTTCAGGTTATTACAGCCAGATCTAGTGCTGCTCAACACTTCGGAGCTTTCCAAACACTGACAAGGCTGAAAATTGAATGTAAGGCTGCAAATTCACAGATAGTCCATTTTTGACTTCTTTCGCTGAGATAAAGCGTTTTTGGCTTCTGGCTTTCTGATCATTCGTAACTTAAGCAGATCAACTAATTTCAGCTTATTACAGCTAGATCTAGTGCTGCTCAGCATTTCGGAGCTGTCCAACAACTAACAAGGCTGAAAATTGAATGTAAAGCTGCAAATTCACAGATAGTCCATTTTTGACTTCTTTCGCTGAGATAAAGCGTTTTTGGCTTCTGGCTTTCTGATCATTTGTAACTTAAGCAGATCAACTAATTTCAGCTTATTACAGCTAGATCTAGTGCTGCTCAGCATTTCGGAGCTGTCCAACAACTAACAAGGCTGAAAATTGAATGTAAAGCTGCAAATTCACAGATAGTCCATTTTTGACTTCTTTCGCTGAGATAAAGCGTTTTTGGCTTCTGGCTTTCTGATCATTTGTAACTTAAGCTGATCAACTAATTTCAGCTTATTACAGCCAGATCTAGTGCTGCTCAGCATTTCTTAGCTGTCCAACAACTAACAAGGCTGAAAATTGAATGTAAAGCTGCAAATTCACAGATAGTCCATTTTTGTCTTATTTCGCTGAGATAAAGCGTTTTTGGCTTCTGGCTTTCTGATCATTTGTAACTTAAGCTGATCAACTAATTTCAGGTTATTACAGCCAGATCTAGTGCTGCTCAGCATTTCGGAGCTGTCCAAACACTGACAAGGCTGAAAATTGAATGTAAAGCTGCAAATTCACAGATAGTCCATTTTTGACTTCTTTCGCTGAGATAAAGCGTTTTTGGCTTCTGGTTTTCTGATCATTTGTAACTTAAGCATATCAACTAATTTCAGCTTATTACAGCTAGATCTAGTGCTGCTCAGCATTTCGGAGCTGTCCAACAACTAACAAGGCTGAAAATTGAATGTAAAGCTGCAAATTCACAGATAGTCCATTTTTGACTTCTTTCGCTGAGATAAAGCGTTTTTGGCTTCTGGCTTTCTGATCATTTGTAACTTAAGCAGATCAACTAATTTCAGGTTATTACAGCCAGATCTAGTGCTGCTCAGCACTTCGGAGCTTTCCAAACACTGACAAGGCTGAAAATTGAATGTAAGGCTGCAAATTCACAGATAGTCCATTTTTGACTTCTTTCGCTGAGATAAAGCGTTTTTGGCTTCCGGCTTTCTGATCATTCGTAACTTAAGCAGATCAACTAATTTCAGCTTATTACAGCTAGATCTAGTGCTGCTCAGCATTTCGGAGCTGTCCAACAACTAACAAGGCTGAAAATTGAATGTAAAGCTGCAAATTCACAGATAGTCCATTTTTGACTTCTTTCGCTGAGATAAAGCGTTTTTGGCTTCTGGCTTTCTGATCATTTGTAACTTAAGCAGATCAACTAATTTCAGCTTATTACAGCTAGATCTAGTGCTGCTCAGCATTTCGGAGCTGTCCAACAACTAACAAGGCTGAAAATTGAATGTAAAGCTGCAAATTCACAGATAGTCCATTTTTGACTTCTTTCGCTGAGATAAAGCGTTTTTGGCTTCTGGCTTTCTGATCATTTGTAACTTAAGCAGATCAACTAATTTCAGCTTATTACAGCCAGATCTAGTGCTGCTCAGCATTTCGGAGCTGTCCAACAACTAACAAGGCTGAAAATTGAATGTAAAGCTGCAAATTCACAGATAGTCCATTTTTGACTTCTTTCGCTGAGATAAAGCGTTTTTGGCTTCTGGCTTTCTGATCATTTGTAACTTAAGCAGATCAACTAATTTCAGCTTATTACAGCTAGATCTAGTGCTGCTCAGCATTTCGGAGCTGTCCAACAATTAACAAGGCTGAAAATTGAATGTAAAGCTGCAAATTCACAGATAGTCCATTTTTGACTTCTTTCGCTGAGATAAAGCGTTTTTGGCTTCTGGCTTTCTGATCATTTGTAACTTAAGCAGATCAACTAATTTCAGCTTATTACAGCTAGATCTAGTGCTGCTCAGCATTTCGGAGCTGTCCAACAACTAACAAGGCTGAAAATTGAATGTAAAGCTGCAAATTCACAGATAGTCCATTTTTGACTTCTTTCGCTGAGATAAAGCGTTTTTGGCTTCTGGCTTTCTGATCATTTGTAACTTAAGCTGATCAACTAATTTCAGCTTATTACAGCCAGATCTAGTGCTGCTCAGCATTTCTTAGCTGTCCAACAACTAACAAGGCTGAAAATTGAATGTAAAGCTGCAAATTCACAGATAGTCCATTTTTGTCTTATTTCGCTGAGATAAAGCGTTTTTGGCTTCTGGCTTTCTGATCATTTGTAACTTAAGCTGATCAACTAATTTCAGGTTATTACAGCCAGATCTAGTGCTGCTCAGCATTTCGGAGCTGTCCAAACACTGACAAGGCTGAAAATTGAATGTAAAGCTGCAAATTCACAGATAGTCCATTTTTGACTTCTTTCGCTGAGATAAAGCGTTTTTGGCTTCTGGTTTTCTGATCATTTGTAACTTAAGCAGATCAACTAATTTCAGCTTATTACAGCTAGATCTAGTGCTGCTCAGCATTTCGGAGCTGTCCAACAACTAACAAGGCTGAAAATTGAATGTAAAGCTGCAAATTCACAGATAGTCCATTTTTGACTTCTTTCGCTGAGATAAAGCGTTTTTGGCTTCTGGTTTTCTGATCATTTGTAACTTAAGCAGATCAACTAATTTCAGCTTATTACAGCTAGATCTAGTGCTGCTCAGCACTTCGGAGCTTTCCAAACACTGACAAGGCTGAAAATTGAATGTAAGGCTGCAAATTCACAGATAGTCCATTTTTGACTTCTTTCGCTGAGATAAAGCGTTTTTGGCTTCTGGCTTTCTGATCATTCGTAACTTAAGCAGATCAACTAATTTCAGCTTATTACAGCTAGATCTAGTGCTGCTCAGCATTTCGGAGCTGTCCAACAACTAACAAGGCTGAAAATTGAATGTAAAGCTGCAAATTCACAGATAGTCCATTTTTGACTTCTTTCGCTGAGATAAAGCGTTTTTGGCTTCTGGCTTTCTGATCATTTGTAACTTAAGCAGATCAACTAATTTCAGCTTATTACAGCTAGATCTAGTGCTGCTCAGCATTTCGGAGCTGTCCAACAACTGACAAGGCTGAAAATTGAATGTAAATCTGCAAATTCACAGATAGTCCATTTTTGACTTCTTTCGCTGAGATAAAGCGTTTTTGGCTTCTGGCTTTCTGATCATTTGTAACTTAAGCAGATCAACTAATTTCAGCTTATTACAGCTAGATCTAGTGCTGCTCAGCATTTCGGAGCTGTCCAACAACTAACAAGGCTGAAAATTGAATGTAAAGCTGCAAATTCACAGATAGTCCATTTTTGTCTTATTTCGCTGAGATAAAGCGTTTTTGGCTTCTGGCTTTCTGATCATTTGTAACTTAAGCTGATCAACTAATTTCAGGTTATTACAGCCAGATCTAGTGCTGCTCAGCATTTCGGAGCTGTCCAACAACTAACAAGGCTGAAAATTGAATGTAAAGCTGCAAATTCACAGATAGTCCATTTTTGACTTCTTTCGCTGAGATAAAGCGTTTTTGGCTTCTGGCTTTCTGATCATTTGTAACTTAAGCTGATCAACTAATTTCAGGTTATTACAGACAGATCTAGTGCTGCTCAGCATTTCGGAGCTGTCCAAACACTGACAAGGCTGAAAATTGAATGTAAAGCTGCAAATTCACAGATAGTCCATTTTTGACTTCTTTCGCTGAGATAAAGCGTTTTTGGCTTCTGGTTTTCTGATCATTTGTAACTTAAGCAGATCAACTAATTTCAGCTTATTACAGCTAGATCTAGTGCTGCTCAGCATTTCGGAGCTGTCCAACAACTAACAAGGCTGAAAATTGAATGTAAAGCTGCAAATTCACAGATAGTCCATTTTTGACTTCTTTCGCTGAGATAAAGCGTTTTTGGCTTCTGGCTTTCTGATCATTTGTAACTTAAGCTGATCAACTAATTTCAGCTTATTACAGCCAGATCTAGTGCTGCTCAGCATTTCTTAGCTGTCCAACAACTAACAAGGCTGAAAATTGAATGTAAAGCTGCAAATTCACAGATAGTCCATTTTTGTCTTATTTCGCTGAGATAAAGCGTTTTTGGCTTCTGGCTTTCTGATCATTTGTAACTTAAGCTGATCAACTAATTTCAGGTTATTACAGCCAGATCTAGTGCTGCTCAGCATTTCGGAGCTGTCCAAACACTGACAAGGCTGAAAATTGAATGTAAAGCTGCAAATTCACAGATAGTCCATTTTTGACTTCTTTCGCTGAGATAAAGCGTTTTTGGCTTCTGGCTTTCTGATCATTTGTAACTTAAGCAGATCAACTAATTTCAGGTTATTACAGCCAGATCTAGTGCTGCTCAGCACTTCGGAGCTTTCCAAACACTGACAAGGCTGAAAATTGAATGTAAGGCTGCAAATTCACAGATAGTCCATTTTTGACTTCTTTCGCTGAGATAAAGCGTTTTTGGCTTCTGGTTTTCTGATCATTTGTAACTTAAGCAGATCAACTAATTTCAGCTTATTACAGCTAGATCTAGTGCTGCTCAGCATTTCGGAGCTGTCCAACAACTAACAAGGCTGAAAATTGAATGTAAAGCTGCAAATTCACAGATAGTCCATTTTTGACTTCTTTCGCTGAGATAAAGCGTTTTTGGCTTCTGGCTTTCTGATCATTTGTAACTTAAGCTGATCAACTAATTTCAGCTTATTACAGCTAGATCTAGTGCTGCTCAGCATTTCGGAGCTGTCCAACAACTAACAAGGCTGAAAATTGAATGTAAAGCTGCAAATTCACAGATAGTCCATTTTTGACTTCTTTCGCTGAGATAAAGCGTTTTTGGCTTCTGGCTTTCTGATCATTTGTAACTTAAGCTGATCAACTAATTTCAGCTTATTACAGCCAGATCTAGTGCTGCTCAGCATTTCTTAGCTGTCCAACAACTAACAAGGCTGAAAATTGAATGTAAAGCTGCAAATTCACAGATAGTCCATTTTTGTCTTATTTCGCTGAGATAAAGCGTTTTTGGCTTCTGGCTTTCTGATCATTTGTAACTTAAGCTGATCAACTAATTTCAGGTTATTACAGCCAGATCTAGTGCTGCTCAGCATTTCGGAGCTGTCCAAACACTGACAAGGCTGAAAATTGAATGTAAAGCTGCAAATTCACAGATAGTCCATTTTTGACTTCTTTCGCTGAGATAAAGCGTTTTTGGCTTCTGGTTTTCTGATCATTTGTAACTTAAGCATATCAACTAATTTCAGCTTATTACAGCTAGATCTAGTGCTGCTCAGCATTTCGGAGCTGTCCAACAACTAACAAGGCTGAAAATTGAATGTAAAGCTGCAAATTCACAGATAGTCCATTTTTGACTTCTTTCGCTGAGATAAAGCGTTTTTGGCTTCTGGCTTTCTGATCATTTGTAACTTAAGCAGATCAACTAATTTCAGGTTATTACAGCCAGATCTAGTGCTGCTCAGCACTTCGGAGCTTTCCAAACACTGACAAGGCTGAAAATTGAATGTAAGGCTGCAAATTCACAGATAGTCCATTTTTGACTTCTTTCGCTGAGATAAAGCGTTTTTGGCTTCCGGCTTTCTGATCATTCGTAACTTAAGCAGATCAACTAATTTCAGCTTATTACAGCTAGATCTAGTGCTGCTCAGCATTTCGGAGCTGTCCAACAACTAACAAGGCTGAAAATTGAATGTAAAGCTGCAAATTCACAGATAGTCCATTTTTGACTTCTTTCGCTGAGATAAAGCGTTTTTGGCTTCTGGCTTTCTGATCATTTGTAACTTAAGCAGATCAACTAATTTCAGCTTATTACAGCTAGATCTAGTGCTGCTCAGCATTTCGGAGCTGTCCAACAACTAACAAGGCTGAAAATTGAATGTAAAGCTGCAAATTCACAGATAGTCCATTTTTGACTTCTTTCGCTGAGATAAAGCGTTTTTGGCTTCTGGCTTTCTGATCATTTGTAACTTAAGCAGATCAACTAATTTCAGCTTATTACAGCCAGATCTAGTGCTGCTCAGCATTTCGGAGCTGTCCAACAACTAACAAGGCTGAAAATTGAATGTAAAGCTGCAAATTCACAGATAGTCCATTTTTGACTTCTTTCGCTGAGATAAAGCGTTTTTGGCTTCTGGCTTTCTGATCATTTGTAACTTAAGCAGATCAACTAATTTCAGCTTATTACAGCTAGATCTAGTGCTGCTCAGCATTTCGGAGCTGTCCAACAATTAACAAGGCTGAAAATTGAATGTAAAGCTGCAAATTCACAGATAGTCCATTTTTGACTTCTTTCGCTGAGATAAAGCGTTTTTGGCTTCTGGCTTTCTGATCATTTGTAACTTAAGCAGATCAACTAATTTCAGCTTATTACAGCTAGATCTAGTGCTGCTCAGCATTTCGGAGCTGTCCAACAACTAACAAGGCTGAAAATTGAATGTAAAGCTGCAAATTCACAGATAGTCCATTTTTGACTTCTTTCGCTGAGATAAAGCGTTTTTGGCTTCTGGCTTTCTGATCATTTGTAACTTAAGCTGATCAACTAATTTCAGCTTATTACAGCCAGATCTAGTGCTGCTCAGCATTTCTTAGCTGTCCAACAACTAACAAGGCTGAAAATTGAATGTAAAGCTGCAAATTCACAGATAGTCCATTTTTGTCTTATTTCGCTGAGATAAAGCGTTTTTGGCTTCTGGCTTTCTGATCATTTGTAACTTAAGCTGATCAACTAATTTCAGGTTATTACAGCCAGATCTAGTGCTGCTCAGCATTTCGGAGCTGTCCAAACACTGACAAGGCTGAAAATTGAATGTAAAGCTGCAAATTCACAGATAGTCCATTTTTGACTTCTTTCGCTGAGATAAAGCGTTTTTGGCTTCTGGTTTTCTGATCATTTGTAACTTAAGCAGATCAACTAATTTCAGCTTATTACAGCTAGATCTAGTGCTGCTCAGCATTTCGGAGCTGTCCAACAACTAACAAGGCTGAAAATTGAATGTAAAGCTGCAAATTCACAGATAGTCCATTTTTGACTTCTTTCGCTGAGATAAAGCGTTTTTGGCTTCTGGCTTTCTGATCATTTGTAACTTAAGCAGATCAACTAATTTCAGGTTATTACAGCCAGATCTAGTGCTGCTCAGCACTTCGGAGCTTTCCAAACACTGACAAGGCTGAAAATTGAATGTAAGGCTGCAAATTCACAGATAGTCCATTTTTGACTTCTTTCGCTGAGATAAAGCGTTTTTGGCTTCTGGCTTTCTGATCATTCGTAACTTAAGCAGATCAACTAATTTCAGCTTATTACAGCTAGATCTAGTGCTGCTCAGCATTTCGGAGCTGTCCAACAACTAACAAGGCTGAAAATTGAATGTAAAGCTGCAAATTCACAGATAGTCCATTTTTGACTTCTTTCGCTGAGATAAAGCGTTTTTGGCTTCTGGCTTTCTGATCATTTGTAACTTAAGCAGATCAACTAATTTCAGCTTATTACAGCCAGATCTAGTGCTGCTCAGCATTTCGGAGCTGTCCAAACACTGACAAGGCTGAAAATTGAATGTAAAGCTGCAAATTCACAGATAGTCCATTTTTGACTTCTTTCGCTGAGATAAAGCGTTTTTGGCTTCTGGTTTTCTGATCATTTGTAACTTAAGCAGATCAACTAATTTCAGCTTATTACAGCTAGATCTAGTGCTGCTCAGCATTTCGGAGCTATCCAACAACTAACAAGGCTGAAAATTGAATGTAAAGCTGCAAATTCACAGATAGTCCATTTTTGACTTCTTTCGCTGAGATAAAGCGTTTTTGGCTTCTGGCTTTCTGATCATTTGTAACTTAAGCTGATCAACTAATTTCAGCTTATTACAGCCAGATCTAGTGCTGCTCAGCATTTCTTAGCTGTCCAACAACTAACAAGGCTGAAAATTGAATGTAAAGCTGCAAATTCACAGATAGTCCATTTTTGTCTTATTTCGCTGAGATAAAGCGTTTTTGGCTTCTGGCTTTCTGATCATTTGTAACTTAAGCTGATCAACTAATTTCAGGTTATTACAGCCAGATCTAGTGCTGCTCAGCATTTCGGAGCTGTCCAAACACTGACAAGGCTGAAAATTGAATGTAAAGCTGCAAATTCACAGATAGTCCATTTTTGACTTCTTTCGCTGAGATAAAGCGTTTTTGGCTTCTGGTTTTCTGATCATTTGTAACTTAAGCAGATCAACTAATTTCAGCTTATTACAGCTAGATCTAGTGCTGCTCAGCATTTCGGAGCTGTCCAACAACTAACAAGGCTGAAAATTGAATGTAAAGCTGCAAATTCACAGATAGTCCATTTTTGACTTCTTTCGCTGAGATAAAGCGTTTTTGGCTTCTGGCTTTCTGATCATTTGTAACTTAAGCAGATCAACTAATTTCAGGTTATTACAGCCAGATCTAGTGCTGCTCAGCACTTCGGAGCTTTCCAAACACTGACAAGGCTGAAAATTGAATGTAAGGCTGCAAATTCACAGATAGTCCATTTTTGACTTCTTTCGCTGAGATAAAGCGTTTTTGGCTTCTGGCTTTCTGATCATTCGTAACTTAAGCAGATCAACTAATTTCAGCTTATTACAGCTAGATCTAGTGCTGCTCAGCATTTCGGAGCTGTCCAACAACTAACAAGGCTGAAAATTGAATGTAAAGCTGCAAATTCACAGATAGTCCATTTTTGACTTCTTTCGCTGAGATAAAGCGTTTTTGGCTTCTGGCTTTCTGATCATTTGTAACTTAAGCAGATCAACTAATTTCAGCTTATTACAGCTAGATCTAGTGCTGCTCAGCATTTCGGAGCTGTCCAACAACTGACAAGGCTGAAAATTGAATGTAAATCTGCAAATTCACAGATAGTCCATTTTTGACTTCTTTCGCTGAGATAAAGCGTTTTTGGCTTCTGGCTTTCTGATCATTTGTAACTTAAGCAGATCAACTAATTTCAGCTTATTACAGCTAGATCTAGTGCTGCTCAGCATTTCGGAGCTGTCCAACAACTAACAAGGCTGAAAATTGAATGTAAAGCTGCAAATTCACAGATAGTCCATTTTTGTCTTATTTCGCTGAGATAAAGCGTTTTTGGCTTCTGGCTTTCTGATCATTTGTAACTTAAGCTGATCAACTAATTTCAGGTTATTACAGCCAGATCTAGTGCTGCTCAGCATTTCGGAGCTGTCCAACAACTAACAAGGCTGAAAATTGAATGTAAAGCTGCAAATTCACAGATAGTCCATTTTTGACTTCTTTCGCTGAGATAAAGCGTTTTTGGCTTCTGGCTTTCTGATCATTTGTAACTTAAGCTGATCAACTAATTTCAGCTTATTACAGCCAGATCTAGTGCTGCTCAGCATTTCGGAGCTGTCCAACAACTAACAAGGCTGAAAATTGAATGTAAAGCTGCAAATTCACAGATAGTCCATTTTTGTCTTATTTCGCTGAGATAAAGCGTTTTTGGCTTCTGGCTTTCTGATCATTTGTAACTTAAGCAGATCAACTAATTTCAGGTTTTTACAGCCAGATCTAGTGCTGCTCAGCATTTCGGAGCTGTCCAACAACTGACAAGGCTGAAAATTGAATGTAAAGCTGCAAATTCACAGATAGTCCATTTTTGACTTCTTTCGCTGAGATAAAGCGTTTTTGGCTTCTGGCTTTCTGATCATTTGTAACTTAAGCAGATCAACTAATTTCAGCTTATTACAGCCAGATCTAGTGCTGCTCAGCATTTCGGAGCTGTCCAACAACTAACAAGGCTGAAAATTGAATGTAAAGCTGCAAATTCACAGATAGTCCATTTTTGACTTCTTTCGCTGAGATAAAGCGTTTTTGGCTTCTGGCTTTCTGATCATTTGTAACTTAAGCAGATCAACTAATTTCAGCTTATTACAGCTAGATCTAGTGCTGCTCAGCATTTCGGAGCTGTCCAACAACTAACAAGGCTGAAAATTGAATGTAAAGCTGCAAATTCACAGATAGTCCATTTTTGACTTCTTTCGCTGAGATAAAGCGTTTTTGGCTTCTGGCTTTCTGATCATTTGTAACTTAAGCTGATCAACTAATTTCAGGTTATTACAGCCAGATCTAGTGCTGCTCAGCATTTCGGAGCTGTCCAAACACTGACAAGGCTGAAAATTGAATGTAAAGCTGCAAATTCACAGATAGTCCATTTTTGACTTCTTTCGCTGAGATAAAGCGTTTTTGGCTTCTGGCTTTCTGATCATTTGTAACTTAAGCAGATCAACTAATTTCAGGTTATTACAGCCAGATCTAGTGCTGCTCAGCACTTCGGAGCTTTCCAAACACTGACAAGGCTGAAAATTGAATGTAAGGCTGCAAATTCACAGATAGTCCATTTTTGACTTCTTTCGCTGAGATAAAGCGTTTTTGGCTTCTGGCTTTCTGATCATTCGTAACTTAAGCAGATCAACTAATTTCAGCTTATTACAGCTAGATCTAGTGCTGCTCAGCATTTCGGAGCTGTCCAACAACTAACAAGGCTGAAAATTGAATGTAAAGCTGCAAATTCACAGATAGTCCATTTTTGACTTCTTTCGCTGAGATAAAGCGTTTTTGGCTTCTGGCTTTCTGATCATTTGTAACTTAAGCAGATCAACTAATTTCAGCTTATTACAGCTAGATCTAGTGCTGCTCAGCATTTCGGAGCTGTCCAACAACTGACAAGGCTGAAAATTGAATGTAAATCTGCAAATTCACAGATAGTCCATTTTTGACTTCTTTCGCTGAGATAAAGCGTTTTTGGCTTCTGGCTTTCTGATCATTTGTAACTTAAGCAGATCAACTAATTTCAGCTTATTACAGCTAGATCTAGTGCTGCTCAGCATTTCGGAGCTGTCCAACAACTAACAAGGCTGAAAATTGAATGTAAAGCTGCAAATTCACAGATAGTCCATTTTTGTCTTATTTCGCTGAGATAAAGCGTTTTTGGCTTCTGGCTTTCTGATCATTTGTAACTTAAGCTGATCAACTAATTTCAGGTTATTACAGCCAGATCTAGTGCTGCTCAGCATTTCGGAGCTGTCCAACAACTAACAAGGCTGAAAATTGAATGTAAAGCTGCAAATTCACAGATAGTCCATTTTTGACTTCTTTCGCTGAGATAAAGCGTTTTTGGCTTCTGGCTTTCTGATCATTTGTAACTTAAGCTGATCAACTAATTTCAGCTTATTACAGCCAGATCTAGTGCTGCTCAGCATTTCGGAGCTGTCCAACAACTAACAAGGCTGAAAATTGAATGTAAAGCTGCAAATTCACAGATAGTCCATTTTTGTCTTATTTCGCTGAGATAAAGCGTTTTTGGCTTCTGGCTTTCTGATCATTTGTAACTTAAGCAGATCAACTAATTTCAGGTTTTTACAGCCAGATCTAGTGCTGCTCAGCATTTCGGAGCTGTCCAACAACTGACAAGGCTGAAAATTGAATGTAAAGCTGCAAATTCACAGATAGTCCATTTTTGTCTTATTTCGCTGAGATAAAGCGTTTTTGGCTTCTGGCTTTCTGATCATTTGTAACTTAAGCTGATCAACTAATTTCAGGTTATTACAGCCAGATCTAGTGCTGCTCAGCATTTCGGAGCTGTCCAAACACTGACAAGGCTGAAAATTGAATGTAAAGCTGCAAATTCACAGATAGTCCATTTTTGACTTCTTTCGCTGAGATAAAGCGTTTTTGGCTTCTGGTTTTCTGATCATTTGTAACTTAAGCAGATCAACTAATTTCAGCTTATTACAGCTAGATCTAGTGCTGCTCAGCATTTCGGAGCTGTCCAACAACTAACAAGGCTGAAAATTGAATGTAAAGCTGCAAATTCACAGATAGTCCATTTTTGACTTCTTTCGCTGAGATAAAGCGTTTTTGGCTTCTGGCTTTCTGATCATTTGTAACTTAAGCAGATCAACTAATTTCAGGTTATTACAGCCAGATCTAGTGCTGCTCAGCACTTCGGAGCTTTCCAAACACTGACAAGGCTGAAAATTGAATGTAAGGCTGCAAATTCACAGATAGTCCATTTTTGACTTCTTTCGCTGAGATAAAGCGTTTTTGGCTTCTGGCTTTCTGATCATTCGTAACTTAAGCAGATCAACTAATTTCAGCTTATTACAGCTAGATCTAGTGCTGCTCAGCATTTCGGAGCTGTCCAACAACTAACAAGGCTGAAAATTGAATGTAAAGCTGCAAATTCACAGATAGTCCATTTTTGACTTCTTTCGCTGAGATAAAGCGTTTTTGGCTTCTGGCTTTCTGATCATTTGTAACTTAAGCAGATCAACTAATTTCAGCTTATTACAGCTAGATCTAGTGCTGCTCAGCATTTCGGAGCTGTCCAACAACTGACAAGGCTGAAAATTGAATGTAAATCTGCAAATTCACAGATAGTCCATTTTTGACTTCTTTCGCTGAGATAAAGCGTTTTTGGCTTCTGGCTTTCTGATCATTTGTAACTTAAGCAGATCAACTAATTTCAGCTTATTACAGCTAGATCTAGTGCTGCTCAGCATTTCGGAGCTGTCCAACAACTAACAAGGCTGAAAATTGAATGTAAAGCTGCAAATTCACAGATAGTCCATTTTTGTCTTATTTCGCTGAGATAAAGAGTTTTTGGCTTCTGGCTTTCTGATCATTTAACTTAAGCAGATCAACTAATTTCAGCTTATTACAGCTAGATCTAGTGCTGCTCAGCATTTCGGAGCTGTCCAACAACTAACAAGGCTGAAAATTGAATGTAAAGCTGCAAATTCACAGATAGTCCATTTTTGACTTCTTTCGCTGAGATAAAGCGTTTTTGGCTTCTGGCTTTCTGATCATTTGTAACTTAAGCAGATCAACTAATTTCAGGTTATTACAGCTAGATCTAGTGCTGCTCAGCATTTCGGAGCTGTCCAACAACTAACAAGGCTGAAAATTGAATGTAAAGCTGCAAATTCACAGATAGTCCATTTTTGACTTCTTTCGCTGAGATAAAGCGTTTTTGGCTTCTGGCTTTCTGATCATTTGTAACTTAAGCAGATCAACTAATTTCAGCTTATTACAGCTAGATCTAGTGCTGCTCAGCATTTCGGAGATGTCCAACAACTAACAAGGCTGAAAATTGAATGTAAAGCTGCAAATTCACAGATAGTCCATTTTTGACTTCTTTCGCTGAGATAAAGCGTTTTTGGCTTCTGGCTTTCTGATCATTTGTAACTTAAGCAGATCAACTAATTTCAGGTTATTACAGCTAGATCTAGTGCTGCTCAGCATTTCGGAGCTGTCCAACAACTGACAAGGCTGAAAAATTGAATGTAAAGCTGCAAATTCACAGATAGTCCATTTTTGACTTCTTTCGCTGAGATAAAGCGTTTTTGGCTTCTGGCTTTCTGATCATTTGTAACTTAAGCAGATCAACTAATTTCAGGTTATTACAGCTAGATCTAGTGCTGCTCAGCATTTCGGAGCTGTCCAACAACTGACAAGGCTGAAAATTGAATGTAAAGCTGCAAATTCACAGATAGTCCATTTTTGACTTCTTTCGCTGAGATAAAGCGTTTTTGGCTTCTGGCTTTCTGATCATTTGTAACTTAAGCAGATCAACTAATTTCAGCTTATTACAGCTAGATCTAGTGCTGCTCAGCATTTCGGAGCTGTCCAACAACTAACAAGGCTGAAAATTGAATGTAAAGCTGCAAATTCACAGATAGTCCATTTTTGACTTCTTTCGCTGAGATAAAGCGTTTTTGGCTTCTGGCTTTCTGATCATTTGTAACTTAAGCAGATCAACTAATTTCAGCTTATTACAGCTAGATCTAGTGCTGCTCAGCATTTCGGAGCTGTCCAACAACTAACAAGGCTGAAAATTGAATGTAAAGCTGCAAATTCACAGATAGTCCATTTTTGACTTCTTTCGCTGAGATAAAGCGTTTTTGGCTTCTGGCTTTCTGATCATTTGTAACTTAAGCAGATCAACTAATTTCAGCTTATTACAGCTAGATCTAGTGCTGCTCAGCATTTCGGAGCTGTCCAACAACTAACAAGGCTGAAAATTGAATGTAAAGCTGCAAATTCACAGATAGTCCATTTTTGACTTCTTTCGCTGAGATAAAGCGTTTTTGGCTTCTGGCTTTCTGATCATTTGTAACTTAAGCAGATCAACTAATTTCAGCTTATTACAGCTAGATCTAGTGCTGCTCAGCATTTCGGAGCTGTCCAACAACTAACAAGGCTGAAAATTGAATGTAAAGCTGCAAATTCACAGATAGTCCATTTTTGACTTCTTTCGCTGAGATAAAGCGTTTTTGGCTTCTGGCTTTCTGATCATTTGTAACTTAAGCAGATCAACTAATTTCAGCTTATTACAGCTAGATCTAGTGCTGCTCAGCATTTCGGAGCTGTCCAACAACTAACAAGGCTGAAAATTGAATGTAAAGCTGCAAATTCACAGATAGTCCATTTTTGACTTCTTTCGCTGAGATAAAGCGTTTTTGGCTTCTGGCTTTCTGATCATTTGTAACTTAAGCAGATCAACTAATTTCAGCTTATTACAGCTAGATCTAGTGCTGCTCAGCATTTCGGAGCTGTCCAACAACTAACAAGGCTGAAAATTGAATGTAAAGCTGCAAATTCACAGATAGTCCATTTTTGACTTCTTTCGCTGAGATAAAGCGTTTTTGGGTTCTGGCTTTCTGATCATTTGTAACTTAAGCAGGTCAACTAATTTCAGCTTATTACAGCTAGATCTAGTGCTGCTCAGCATTTCGGAGCTGTCCAACAACTAACAAGGCTGAAAATTGAATGTAAAGCTGCAAATTCACAGATAGTCCATTTTTGACTTCTTTCGCTGAGATAAAGCGTTTTTGGCTTCTGGCTTTCTGATCATTTGTAACTTAAGCAGATCAACTAATTTCAGCTTATTACAGCTAGATCTAGTGCTGCTCAGCATTTCGGAGCTGTCCAACAACTAACAAGGCTGAAAATTGAATGTAAAGCTGCAAATTCACAGATAGTCCATTTTTGACTTCTTTCGCTGAGATAAAGCGTTTTTTGCTTCTGGCTTTCTGATCATTTGTAACTTAAGCAGATCAACTAATTTCAGCTTATTACAGCTAGATCTAGTGCTGCTCAGCATTTCGGAGCTGTCCAACAACTAACAAGGCTGAAAATTGAATGTAAAGCTGCAAATTCACAGATAGTCCATTTTTGACTTCTTTCGCTGAGATAAAGCGTTTTTGGCTTCTGGCTTTCTGATCATTTGTAACTTAAGCAGATCAACTAATTTCAGCTTATTACAGCTAGATCTAGTGCTGCTCAGCATTTCGGAGCTGTCCAACAACTAACAAGGCTGAAAATTGAATGTAAAGCTGCAAATTCACAGATAGTCCATTTTTGACTTCTTTCGCTGAGATAAAGCGTTTTTGGCTTCTGGCTTTCTGATCATTTGTAACTTAAGCAGATCAACTAATTTCAGCTTATTACAGCTAGATCTAGTGCTGCTCAGCATTTCGGAGATGTCCAACAACTAACAAGGCTGAAAATTGAATGTAAAGCTGCAAATTCAAAGATTGTCCATTTTTGACTTCTTTCGCTGAGTTAAAGCGTTTTTGGCTTCTGGCTTTCTGATCATTTGTAACTTAAGCAGATCAACTAATTTCAGCTTATTACAGCTAGATCTAGTGCTGCTCAGCATTTCGGAGCTGTCCAACAACTAACAAGGCTGAAAATTGAATGTAAAGCTGCAAATTCACAGATAGTCCATTTTTGACTTCTTTCGCTGAGATAAAGCGTTTTTGGCTTCTGGCTTTCTGATCATTTGTAACTTAAGCAGGTCAACTAATTTCAGCTTATTACAGCTAGATCTAGTGCTGCTCAGCATTTCGGAGCTGTCCAACAACTGACAAGGCTGAAAATTGAATGTAAAGCTGCAAATTCACAGATAGTCCATTTTTGACTTCTTTCGCTGAGATAAAGCGTTTTTGGCTTCTGGCTTTCTGATCATTTGTAACTTAAGCAGATCAACTAATTTCAGCTTATTACAGCCAGATCTAGTGCTGCTCAGCATTTCGGAGCTGTCCAACAACTGACAAGGCTGAAAATTGAATGTAAAGCTGCAAATTCACAGATAGTCCATTTTTGACTTCTTTCGCTGAGATAAAGCGTTTTTGGCTTCTGGCTTTCTGATCATTTGTAACTTAAGCAGATCAACTAATTTCAGCTTATTACAGCTAGATCTAGTGCTGCTCAGCATTTCGGAGCTGTCCAACAACTAACAAGGCTGAAAATTGAATGTAAAGCTGCAAATTCACAGATAGTCCATTTTTGACTTCTTTCGCTGAGATAAAGCGTTTTTGGCTTTTGGCTTTCTGATCATTTGTAACTTAAGCAGATCAACTAATTTCAGCTTATTACAGCTAGATCTAGTGCTGCTCAGCATTTCGGAGCTGTCCAACAACTAACAAGGCTGAAAATTGAATGTAAAGCTGCAAATTCACAGATAGTCCATTTTTGACTTCTTTCGCTGAGTTAAAGCGTTTTTGGCTTCTGGCTTTCTGATCATTTGTAACTTAAGCAGATCAACTAATTTCAGCTTATTACAGCTAGATCTAGTGCTGCTCAGCATTTCGGAGATGTCCAACAACTAACAAGGCTGAAAATTGAATGTAAAGCTGCAAATTCAAAGATAGTCCATTTTTGACTTCTTTCGCTGAGTTAAAGCGTTTTTGGCTTCTGGCTTTCTGATCATTTGTAACTTAAGCAGATCAACTAATTTCAGCTTATTACAGCTAGATCTAGTGCTGCTCAGTATTTCGGAGCTGTCCAACAACTAACAAGGCTGAAAATTGAATGTAAAGCTGCAAATTCACAGATAGTCCATTTTTGACTTCTTTCGCTGAGATAAAGCGTTTTTGGCTTCTGGCTTTCTGATCATTTGTAACTTAAGCAGGTCAACTAATTTCAGCTTATTACAGCTAGATCTAGTGCTGCTCAGCATTTCGGAGCTGTCCAACAACTGACAAGGCTGAAAATTGAATGTAAAGCTGCAAATTCACAGATAGTCCATTTTTGACTTCTTTCGCTGAGATAAAGCGTTTTTGGCTTCTGGCTTTCTGATCATTTGTAACTTAAGCAGATCAACTAATTTCAGCTTATTACAGCTAGATCTAGTGCTGCTCAGCATTTCGGAGCTGTCCAACAACTAACAAGGCTGAAAATTGAATGTAAAGCTGCAAATTCACAGATAGTCCATTTTTGACTTCTTTCGCTGAGATAAAGCGTTTTTGGCTTTTGGCTTTCTGATCATTTGTAACTTAAGCAGATCAACTAATTTCAGCTTATTACAGCTAGATCTAGTGCTGCTCAGCATTTCGGAGCTGTCCAACAACTAACAAGGCTGAAAATTGAATGTAAAGCTGCAAATTCACAGATAGTCCATTTTTTGACTTCTTTCGCTGAGTTAAAGCGTTTTTGGCTTCTGGCTTTCTGATCATTTGTAACTTAAGCAGATCAACTAATTTCAGCTTATTACAGCCAGATCTAGTGCTGCTCAGCATTTCGGAGCTGTCCAACAACTAACAAGGCTGAAAATTGAATGTAAAGCTGCAAATTCACAGATAGTCCATTTTTGACTTCTTTCGCTGAGTTAAAGCGTTTTTGGCTTCTGGCTTTCTGATCATTTGTAACTTAAGCAGATCAACTAATTTCAGGTTATTACAGCTAGATCTAGTGCTGCTC
Organism: Poecilia mexicana; assembly: GCF_051168715.1. Classification (NCBI taxonomy): domain Eukaryota; kingdom Metazoa; phylum Chordata; class Actinopteri; order Cyprinodontiformes; family Poeciliidae; genus Poecilia; species Poecilia mexicana. The sequence goes on along the minus strand of NW_028263379.1, from coordinate 3,213,245 downwards.
AGCATTTCGGAGCTGTCCAACAACTAACAAGGCTGAAAATTGAATGTAAAGCTGCAAATTCACAGATAGTCCATTTTTGACTTCTTTCGCTGAGATAAAGCGTTTTTGGCTTCTGGCTTTCTGATCATTTGTAACTTAAGCAGATCAACTAATTTCAGCTTATTACAGCTAGATCTAGTGCTGCTCAGCATTTCGGAGCTGTCCAACAACTAACAAGGCTGAAAATTGAATGTAAAGCTGCAAATTCACAGATAGTCCATTTTTGACTTCTTTCGCTGAGATAAAGCGTTTTTGGCTTCTGGCTTTCTGATCATTTGTAACTTAAGCAGATCAACTAATTTCAGCTTATTACAGCTAGATCTAGTGCTGCTCAGCATTTCGGAGCTGTCCAACAACTAACAAGGCTGAAAATTGAATGTAAAGCTGCAAATTCACAGATAGTCCATTTTTGACTTCTTTCGCTGAGATAAAGCGTTTTTGGCTTCTGGCTTTCTGATCATTTGTAACTTAAGCAGATCAACTAATTTCAGCTTATTACAGCCAGATCTAGTGCTGCTCAGCATTTCGGAGCTGTCCAACAACTGACAAGGCTGAAAATTGAATGTAAAGCTGCAAATTCACAGATAGTCCATTTTTGACTTCTTTCGCTGAGATAAAGCGTTTTTGGCTTCTGGCTTTCTGATCATTTGTAACTTAAGCAGATCAACTAATTTCAGCTTATTACAGCTAGATCTAGTGCTGCTCAGCATTTCGGAGCTGTCCAACAACTAACAAGGCTGAAAATTGAATGTAAAGCTGCAAATTCACAGATAGTCCATTTTTGACTTCTTTCGCTGAGATAAAGCGTTTTTTGCTTCTGGCTTTCTGATCATTTGTAACTTAAGCAGATCAACTAATTTCAGCTTATTACAGCTAGATCTAGTGCTGCTCAGCATTTCGGAGCTGTCCAACAACTAACAAGGCTGAAAATTGAATGTAAAGCTGCAAATTCACAGATAGTCCACATCGTCGTGTTTTGACTTCTTTCGCTGAGATAAAGCGTTTTTGGCTTCTGGCTTTCTGATCATTTGTAACTTAAGCAGATCAACTAATTTCAGCTTATTACAGCTAGATCTAGTGCTGCTCAGCATTTCGGAGCTGTCCAACAACTAACAAGGCTGAAAATTGAATGTAAAGCTGCAAATTCACAGATAGTCCACTGTCGCTGAGTTAAAGCGTTTTTGGCTTCTGGCTTTCTGATCATTTGTAACTTAAGCAGATCAACTAATTTCAGCTTATTACAGCTAGATCTAGTGCTGCTCAGCATTTCGGAGATGTCCAACAACTAACAAGGCTGAAAATTGAATGTAAAGCTGCAAATTCACAGATAGTCCATTTTTGACTTCTTTCGCTGAGATAAAGCGTTTTTGGCTTCTGGCTTTCTGATCATTTGTAACTTAAGCAGATCAACTAATTTCAGCTTATTACAGCCAGATCTAGTGCTGCTCAGCATTTCGGAGCTGTCCAACAACTAACAAGGCTGAAAATTGAATGTAAAGCTGCAAATTCACAGATAGTCCATTTTTGACTTCTTTCGCTGAGATAAAGCGTTTTTGGCTTCTGGCTTTCTGATCATTTGTAACTTAAGCAGATCAACTAATTTCAGCTTATTACAGCCAGATCTAGTGCTGCTCAGCATTTCGGAGCTGTCCAACAACTAACAAGGCTGAAAATTGAATGTAAAGCTGCAAATCCACAGATAGTCCATTTTTGACTTCTGTCGCTGAGATAAAGCGTTTTTGGCTTCTGGCTTTCTGATCATTTGTAACTTAAGCAGATCAACTAATTTCAGCTTATTACAGCCAGATCTAGTGCTGCTCAGCATTTCGGAGCTGTCCAACAACTAACAAGGCTGAAAATTGAATGTAAAGCTGCAAATTCACAGATAGTCCATTTTTGACTTCTTTCGCTGAGATAAAGCGTTTTTGGCTTCTGGCTTTCTGATCATTTGTAACTTAAGCAGATCAAATAATTTCAGGTTATTACAGCCAGATCTAGTGCTGCTCAGCATTTCGGAGCTGTCCAACAACTAACAAGGCTGAAAATTGAATGTAAAGCTGCAAATTCACAGATAGTCCATTTTTGACTTCTTTCGCTGAGATAAAGCGTTTTTGGCTTCTGGCTTTCTGATCATTTGTAACTTAAGCAGATCAACTAATTTCAGGTTATTACAGCCAGATCTAGTGCTGCTCAGCATTTCGGAGCTGTCCAACAACTAACAAGGCTGAAAATTGAATGTAAAGCTGCAAATTCACAGATAGTCCATTTTTGACTTCTTTCGCTGAGATAAAGCGTTTTTGGCTTCTGGCTTTCTGATCATTTGTAACTTAAGCAGATCAACTAATTTCAGCTTATTACAGCTAGATCTAGTGCTGCTCAGCATTTCGGAGCTGTCCAACAACTAACAAGGCTGAAAATTGAATGTAAAGCTGCAAATTCACAGATAGTCCATTTTTGACTTCTTTCGCTGAGATAAAGCGTTTTTGGCTTCTGGCTTTCTGATCATTTGTAACTTAAGCAGATCAACTAATTTCAGGTTATTACAGCCAGATCTAGTGCTGCTCAGCATTTCGGAGCTGTCCAACAACTAACAAGGCTGAAAATTGAATGTAAAGCTGCAAATTCACAGATAGTCCATTTTTGACTTCTTTCGCTGAGATAAAGCGTTTTTGGCTTCTGGCTTTCTGATCATTTGTAACTTAAGCAGATGAACTAATTTCAGGTTATTACAGCCAGATCTAGTGCTGCTCAGCATTTCGGAGCTGTCCAACAACTAACAAGGCTGAAAATTGAATGTAAAGCTGCAAATTCACAGATAGTCCATTTTTGACTTCTTTCGCTGAGATAAAGCGTTTTTGGCTTCTGGCTTTCTGATCATTTGTAACTTAAGCAGATCAACTAATTTCAGCTTATTACAGCCAGATCTAGTGCTGCTCAGCATTTCGGAGCTGTCCAACAACTAACAAGGCTGAAAATTGAATGTAAAGCTGCAAATTCACAGATAGTCCATTTTTGACTTCTTTCGCTGAGATAAAGCGTTTTTGGCTTCTGGCTTTCTGATCATTTGTAACTTAAGCAGATCAACTAATTTCAGGTTATTACAGCCAGATCTAGTGCTGCTCAGCATTTCGGAGCTGTCCAACAACTAACAAGGCTGAAAATTGAATGTAAAGCTGCAAATTCACAGATAGTCCATTTTTGACTTCTTTCGCTGAGATAAAGCGTTTTTGGCTTCTGGCTTTCTGATCATTTGTAACTTAAGCAGATCAACTAATTTCAGGTTATTACAGCCAGATCTAGTGCTGCTCAGCATTTCGGAGCTGTCCAACAACTAACAAGGCTGAAAATTGAATGTAAAGCTGCAAATTCACAGATAGTCCATTTTTGACTTCTTTCGCTGAGATAAAGCGTTTTTGGCTTCTGGCTTTCTGATCATTTGTAACTTAAGCAGATCAACTAATTTCAGGTTATTACAGCTAGATCAAGTGCTGCTCAGCATTTCGGAGCTGTCCAACAACTAACAAGGCTGAAAATTGAATGTAAAGCTGCAAATTCACAGATAGTCCATTTTTGACTTCTTTCGCTGAGATAAAGCGTTTTTGGCTTCTGGCTTTCTGATCATTTGTAACTTAAGCAGATCAACTAATTTCAGCTTATTACAGCCAGATCTAGTGCTGCTCAGCATTTCGGAGCTGTCCAACAACTAACAAGGCTGAAAATTGAATGTAAAGCTGCAAATCCACAGATAGTCCATTTTTGACTTCTGTCGCTGAGTTAAAGCGTTTTTGGCTTCTGGCTTTCTGATCATTTGTAACTTAAGCAGATCAACTAATTTCAGCTTATTACAGCTAGATCTAGTGCTGCTCAGCATTTCGGAGCTGTCCAACAACTAACAAGGCTGAAAATTGAATGTAAAGCTGCAAATTCACAGATAGTCCATTTTTGACTTCTTTCGCTGAGATAAAGCGTTTTTGGCTTCTGGCTTTCTGATCATTTGTAACTTAAGCAGATCAACTAATTTCAGCTTATTACAGCCAGATCTAGTGCTGCTCAGCATTTCGGAGCTGTCCAACAACTAACAAGGCTGAAAATTGAATGTAAAGCTGCAAATCCACAGATAGTCCATTTTTGACTTCTGTCGCTGAGTTAAAGCGTTTTTGGCTTCTGGCTTTCTGATCATTTGTAACTTAAGCAGATCAACTAATTTCAGCTTATTACAGCTAGATCTAGTGCTGCTCAGCATTTCGGAGCTGTCCAACAACTAACAAGGCTGAAAATTGAATGTAAAGCTGCAAATTCACAGATAGTCCATTTTTGACTTCTTTCGCTGAGATAAAGCGTTTTTGGCTTCTGGCTTTCTGATCATTTGTAACTTAAGCAGATCAACTAATTTCAGCTTATTACAGCCAGATCTAGTGCTGCTCAGCATTTCGGAGCTGTCCAACAACTAACAAGGCTGAAAATTGAATGTAAAGCTGCAAATTCACAGATAGTCCATTTTTGACTTCTTTCGCTGAGATAAAGCGTTTTTGGCTTCTGGCTTTCTGATCATTTGTAACTTAAGCAGATCAACTAATTTCAGCTTATTACAGCTAGATCTAGTGCTGCTCAGCATTTCGGAGCTGTCCAACAACTAACAAGGCTGAAAATTGAATGTAAAGCTGCAAATTCACAGATAGTCCATTTTTGACTTCTTTCGCTGAGATAAAGCGTTTTTGGCTTCTGGCTTTCTGATCATTTGTAACTTAAGCAGATCAACTAATTTCAGGTTATTACAGCCAGATCTAGTGCTGCTCAGCATTTCGGAGCTGTCCAACAACTAACAAGGCTGAAAATTGAATGTAAAGCTGCAAATTCACAGATAGTCCATTTTTGACTTCTTTCGCTGAGATAAAGCGTTTTTGGCTTCTGGCTTTCTGATCATTTGTAACTTAAGCAGATCAACTAATTTCAGCTTATTACAGCTAGATCTAGTGCTGCTCAGCATTTCGGAGCTGTCCAACAACTAACAAGGCTGAAAATTGAATGTAAAGCTGCAAATTCACAGATAGTCCATTTTTGACTTCTTTCGCTGAGATAAAGCGTTTTTGGCTTCTGGCTTTCTGATCATTTGTAACTTAAGCAGATCAACTAATTTCAGCTTATTACAGCCAGATCTAGTGCTGCTCAGCATTTCGGAGCTGTCCAACAACTAACAAGGCTGAAAATTGAATGTAAAGCTGCAAATTCACAGATAGTCCATTTTTGACTTCTTTCGCTGAGATAAAGCGTTTTTGGCTTCTGGCTTTCTGATCATTTGTAACTTAAGCAGATCAACTAATTTCAGCTTATTACAGCCAGATCTAGTGCTGCTCAGCATTTCGGAGCTGTCCAACAACTAAGAAGGCTGAAAATTGAATGTAAAGCTGCAAATTCACAGATAGTCCATTTTTGACTTCTTTCGCTGAGATAAAGCGTTTTTGGCTTCTTGCTTTCTGATCATTTGTAACTTAAGCAGATCAACTAATTTCAGCTTATTACAGCCAGATCTAGTGCTGCTCAGCATTTCGGAGCTGTCCAACAACTAACAAGGCTGAAAATTGAATGTAAAGCTGCAAATTCACAGATAGTCCATTTTTGACTTCTTTCGCTGAGATAAAGCGTTTTTGGCTTCATGGCTTTCTGATCATTTGTAACTTAAGCAGATCAACTAATTTCAGGTTATTACAGCCAGATCTAGTGCTGCTCAGCATTTCGGAGCTGTCCAACAACTAACAAGGCTGAAAATTGAATGTAAAGCTGCAAATTCACAGATAGTCCATTTTTGACTTCTTTCGCTGAGATAAAGCGTTTTTGGCTTCTGGCTTTCTGATCATTTGTAACTTAAGCAGATCAACTAATTTCAGCTTATTACAGCTAGATCTAGTGCTGCTCAGCATTTCGGAGCTGTCCAACAACTAACAAGGCTGAAAATTGAATGTAAAGCTGCAAATTCACAGATAGTCCATTTTTGACTTCTTTCGCTGAGATAAAGCGTTTTTGGCTTCTGGCTTTCTGATCATTTGTAACTTAAGCAGATCAACTAATTTCAGGTTATTACAGCCAGATCTAGTGCTGCTCAGCATTTCGGAGCTGTCCAACAACTAACAAGGCTGAAAATTGAATGTTAAGCTGCAAATTCACAGATAGTCCATTTTTGACTTCTTTCGCTGAGATAAAGCGTTTTTGGCTTCTGGCTTTCTGATCATTTGTAACTTAAGCAGATCAACTAATTTCAGCTTATTACAGCCAGATCTAGTGCTGCTCAGCATTTCGGAGCTGTCCAACAACTAACAAGGCTGAAAATTGAATGTAAAGCTGCAAATTCACAGATAGTCCATTTTTGACTTCTTTCGCTGAGATAAAGCGTTTTTGGCTTCTGGCTTTCTGATCATTTGTAACTTAAGCAGATCAACTAATTTCAGCTTATTACAGCTAGATCTAGTGCTGCTCAGCATTTCGGAGCTGTCCAACAACTAACAAGGCTGAAAATTGAATGTAAAGCTGCAAATCCACAGATAGTCCATTTTTGACTTCTTTCGCTGAGTTAAAGCGTTTTTGGCTTCTGGCTTTCTGATCATTTGTAACTTAAGCAGATCAACTAATTTCAGCTTATTACAGCTAGATCTAGTGCTGCTCAGCATTTCGGAGCTGTCCAACAACTAACAAGGCTGAAAATTGAATGTAAATCTGCAAATTCACAGATAGTCCATTTTTGACTTCTTTCGCTGAGATAAAGCGTTTTTGGCTTCTGGCTTTCTGATCATTTGTAACTTAAGCAGATCAACTAATTTCAGCTTATTACAGCTAGATCTAGTGCTGCTCAGCATTTCGGAGCTGTCCAACAACTGACAAGGCTGAAAATTGAATGTAAAGCTGCAAATTCACAGATAGTCCATTTTTGACTCCTTTCGCTGAGATAAAGCGTTTTTGGCTTCTGGCTTTCTGATCATTTGTAACTTAAGCAGATCAACTAATTTCAGCTTATTACAGCCAGATCTAGTGCTGCTCAGCATTTCGGAGCTGTCCAACAACTAACAAGGCTGAAAATTGAATGTAAAGCTGCAAATTCACAGATAGTCCATTTTTGACTTCTTTCGCTGAGATAAAGCGTTTTTGGCTTCTGGCTTTCTGATCATTTGTAACTTAAGCAGATCAACTAATTTCAGCTTATTACAGCTAGATCTAGTGCTGCTCAGCATTTCGGAGCTTTCCAACAACTAACAAGGCTGAAAATTGAATGTAAAGCTGCAAATTCACAGATAGTCCATTTTTGACTTCTTTCGCTGAGATAAAGCGTTTTTGGCTTCTGGCTTTCTGATCATTTGTAACTTAAGCAGATCAACTAATTTCAGGTTATTACAGCCAGATCTAGTGCTGCTCAGCATTTCGGAGCTGTCCAACAACTAACAAGGCTGAAAATTGAATGTAAAGCTGCAAATTCACAGATAGTCCATTTTTGACTTCTTTCGCTGAGATAAAGCGTTTTTGGCTTCTGGCTTTCTGATCATTTGTAACTTAAGCAGATCAACTGATTTCAGGTTATTACAGCCAGATCTAGTGCTGCTCAGCATTTCGGAGCTGTCCAACAACTAACAAGGCTGAAAATTGAATGTAAAGCTGCAAATTCACAGATAGTCCATTTTTGACTTCTTTCGCTGAGATAAAGCGTTTTTGGCTTCATGGCTTTCTGATCATTTGTAACTTAAGCAGATCAACTAATTTCAGGTTATTACAGCCAGATCTAGTGCTGCTCAGCATTTCGGAGCTGTCCAACAACTAACAAGGCTGAAAATTGAATGTAAAGCTGCAAATCCACAGATAGTCCATTTTTGACTTCTTTCGCTGAGTTAAAGCGTTTTTGGCTTCTGGCTTTCTGATCATTTGTAACTTAAGCAGATCAACTAATTTCAGGTTATTACAGCTAGATCTAGTGCTGCTCAGCATTTCGGAGCTGTCCAACAACTAACAAGGCTGAAAATTGAATGTAAAGCTGCAAATTCACAGATAGTCCATTTTTGACTTCTTTCGCTGAGATAAAGCGTTTTTGGCTTCTGGCTTTCTGATCATTTGTAACTTAAGCAGATCAACTAATTTCAGCTTATTACAGCTAGATCTAGTGCTGCTCAGCATTTCGGAGCTGTCCAACAACTGACAAGGCTGAAAATTGAATGTAAAGCTGCAAATTCACAGATAGTCCATTTTTGACTTCTTTCGCTGAGATAAAGCGTTTTTGGCTTCTGGCTTTCTGATCATTTGTAACTTAAGCAGATCAACTAATTTCAGCTTATTACAGCTAGATCTAGTGCTGCTCAGCATTTCGGAGCTGTCCAACAACTAACAAGGCTGAAAATTGAATGTAAAGCTGCAAATTCACAGATAGTCCATTTTTGACTTCTTTCGCTGAGATAAAGCGTTTTTGGCATTTGGCTTTCTGATCATTTGTAACTTAAGCAGATCAACTAATTTCAGCTTATTACAGCTAGATCTAGTGCTGCTCAGTATTTCGGAGCTGTCCAACAACTAACAAGGCTGAAAATTGAATGGAAAGCTGCAAATTCACAGATAGTCCATTTTTGACTTCTTTCGCTGAGATAAAGCGTTTTTGGCTTCTGGCTTGCTGATCATTTAGAACCTAAGAAGATCAACTAATTTCAGTTTAATACAACCAGATCTAGTGCTGCTCAGCATTTCGGAGCTGACCAACATCTAACCAGGCTGAAAATTGAATGTACAGCTGCAAATTCACAGATAGTCCATTTTTGACTTCTTTCGCTGAGATAAAGCGTTTTCGGCTTCTGGCTTGCTGATCTCTTGAAACTTAATCATTAGACCTAATTCCATTTTAATACAGCCAGATCTAGTGCTGCTCAGCCATTCGGAGCTGTCCAACAACTAACTAGGCTGAGACTTGAATGTAAAGCTGTAAATTCACAGATAGTCCATTTTTGACTTCTTTCGCTGAGATAAAGCGTTTTTGGCTTCTGGCTTGCTGATTATTTAGAAAATAAGCAGATCAACTAATTTCAGTTTGATACAGCCAGATCTAGTGCAACAGCAAATTCACAGATAGTCCATTTTTGACTTCTTTCGCTGAGAAGTCAGCATTTCGGAGCTGTCCAACATCTAATTATGCTGAAAATTGAATGTAAAACTGCGAATTCACAGATAGTCCATTTTTGACTTCTTTCGCTGAGATAAAGCGTTTTTGGCTTCTGGCTTGCTGATCACTTGAAACTTAATCATTAGACCTAATTCCAGTTTAATACAGCCAGATCTAGTGCTGCTCAGCATTTCGGAGCTCTCCAACATCTAACAAGGCTGAAATTTGAATGTAAAGCTGCAAATTCACAGATAGTCCATTTTTGACTTCTTTCGCTGAGATAAAGCGTTCTTGGCTTCTGGCTTTCTGATTATTTAGAACCCAAGCAGAACAACTAATTTCAGTTTGATACAGCCAGATCTAGTGCTGTTCAGCATATCGGAGCTCTCCAACATCTAACAAGGCTGAAAATTTAATGTAAAGCTGCAAATTCACAGATAGTTCATTTTTGACTTCTTTCGCTGAGATAAAGCGTTTTTGGCTTCTGGCTTGCTGATCATTTAGAACCTAAGCAGATCAACTAATTTCAGTTTAATACAACCAGATCTAGTGCTGCTCAGCATTTCGGAGCTGTCCAACATCTAACCAGGCTGAAAATTGAATGTACAGCTGCAAATTCACAGATAGTCCATTTTTGACTTATTTCGCTGAGATAAAGCGTTTTCGGCTTCTGGCTTGCTGATCTCTTGAAACTTAATCATTAGACCTAATTCCATTTTTATACAGCCAGATCTAGTGCTGCTCAGCCATTCGAAGCTGTCCAACAACTAACTAGGCTGAAACTTGAATGTAAAGCTGTAAATTCACAGATACTCCATTTTTGACTTCTTTCGCTGAGATAAAGCGTTTTTGGCTTCTGGCTTGCTGATTATTTAGAAACTAAGCAGATCAACTAATTTCAGTTTGATACAGCCAGATCTAGTGCTGTTCAGCATTTCGGAGCTGTCCAACATCTAATTATGCTGAAAATTGAATGTAAAACTGCGAATTCACAGATAGTCCATTTTTGACTTCTTTCGCTGAGATAAAGCGTTTTTGGCTTCTGGCTTGCTGATCACTTGAAACTTAATCATTAGACCTAATTCCAGTTTAATACAACCAGATCTAGTGCTGCTCAGCCATTCGGAGCTGTCCAACAACTAACTAGGCTGAAACTTGAATGTAAAGCTGTAAATTCACAGATACTCCATTTTTGACTTCTTTCGCTGAGATAAAGCGTTTTTGGCTTCTGGCTTGCTGATTATTTAGAACCCAAGCAGAACAACTAATTTCAGTTTGATACAGCCAGATCTAGTGCTGCTCAGCATATCGGAGCTCTCCAACATCTAACAAGGCTGAAAATTGAATGTAAAGCTGCAAATTCACAGATAGTTCATTTTTGACTTCTTTCGCTGAGATAAAGCGTTTTTGGCTTCTGGCTTGCTGATCATTTAGAACCTAAGCAGATCAACTAATTTCAGTTTAATACAACCAGATCTAGTGCTGCTCAGTATTTCGGAGCTCTCCAACATCTAACAAGGCTGAAAATTTGAATGTAAAGCTGCAAATTCACAGATAGTCCATTTTTGACTTCTTTCGCTGAGATAAAGCGTTTTTGGCTTCTGGCTTTCTGATTATTTACAACCCAAGCAGAACAACTAATTTCAGTTTGATACAGCCAGATCTAGTGCTGCTCAGCATATCGGAGCTCTCCAACATCTAACAAGGCTGAAAATTGAATGTAAAGCTGCAAATTCACAGATAGTTCATTTTTGACTTCTTTCGCTGAGATAAAGCGTTTTTGGCTTCTGGCTTGCTGATCATTTAGAACCTAAGCAGATCAACTAATTTCAGTTTAATACAACCAGATCTAGTGCTGCTCAGCATTTCGGAGCTGTCCAACATCTAACCAGGCTGAAAATTGAATGTACAGCTGCAAATTCACAGATGGTCCATTTTTGACTTCTTTCGCTGAGATTAAGCGTTTTTGGCTTCTGGCTTGCTGATTATTTAGAAACTAAGCAGATCAACTAATTTCAGTTTGATACAGCCAGATCTAGTGCTGTTCAGCATTTCGGAGCTGTCCAACATCTAATTATGCTGAAAATTGAATGTAAAACTGCGAATTCACAGATAGTCCATTTTTGACTTCTTTCGCTGAGATAAAGCGTTTTTGGCTTCTGGCTTGCTGATCACTTGAAACTTAATCATTAGACCTAATTCCAGTTTAATACAGCCAGATCTAGTGCTGCTCAGCATTTCGGAGCTCTCCAACATCTAACAAGGCTGAAATTTGAATGTAAAGCTGCAAATTCACAGATAGTCCATTTTTGACTTCTTTCGCTGAGATAAAGCGTTCTTGGCTTCTGGCTTTCTGATTATTTAGAACCCAAGCAGAACAACTAATTTCAGTTTGATACAGCCAGATCTAGTGCTGTTCAGCATATCGGAGCTCTCCAACATCTAACAAGGCTGAAAATTTAATGTAAAGCTGCAAATTCACAGATAGTTCATTTTTGACTTCTTTCGCTGAGATAAAGCGTTTTTGGCTTCTGGCTTGCTGATCATTTAGAACCTAAGCAGATCAACTAATTTCAGTTTAATACAACCAGATCTAGTGCTGCTCAGCATTTCGGAGCTGTCCAACATCTAACCAGGCTGAAAATTGAATGTACAGCTGCAAATTCACAGATAGTCCATTTTTGACTTATTTCGCTGAGATAAAGCGTTTTCGGCTTCTGGCTTGCTGATCTCTTGAAACTTAATCATTAGACCTAATTCCATTTTTATACAGCCAGATCTAGTGCTGCTCAGCCATTCGAAGCTGTCCAACAACTAACTAGGCTGAAACTTGAATGTAAAGCTGTAAATTCACAGATACTCCATTTTTGACTTCTTTCGCTGAGATAAAGCGTTTTTGGCTTCTGGCTTGCTGATTATTTAGAAACTAAGCAGATCAACTAATTTCAGTTTGATACAGCCAGATCTAGTGCTGTTCAGCATTTCGGAGCTGTCCAACATCTAATTATGCTGAAAATTGAATGTAAAACTGCGAATTCACAGATAGTCCATTTTTGACTTCTTTCGCTGAGATAAAGCGTTTTTGGCTTCTGGCTTGCTGATCACTTGAAACTTAATCATTAGACCTAATTCCAGTTTAATACAACCAGATCTAGTGCTGCTCAGCCATTCGGAGCTGTCCAACAACTAACTAGGCTGAAACTTGAATGTAAAGCTGTAAATTCACAGATACTCCATTTTTGACTTCTTTCGCTGAGATAAAGCGTTTTTGGCTTCTGGCTTGCTGATTATTTAGAACCCAAGCAGAACAACTAATTTCAGTTTGATACAGCCAGATCTAGTGCTGCTCAGCATATCGGAGCTCTCCAACATCTAACAAGGCTGAAAATTGAATGTAAAGCTGCAAATTCACAGATAGTTCATTTTTGACTTCTTTCGCTGAGATAAAGCGTTTTTGGCTTCTGGCTTGCTGATCATTTAGAACCTAAGCAGATCAACTAATTTCAGTTTAATACAACCAGATCTAGTGCTGCTCAGTATTTCGGAGCTCTCCAACATCTAACAAGGCTGAAAATTTGAATGTAAAGCTGCAAATTCACAGATAGTCCATTTTTGACTTCTTTCGCTGAGATAAAGCGTTTTTGGCTTCTGGCTTTCTGATTATTTACAACCCAAGCAGAACAACTAATTTCAGTTTGATACAGCCAGATCTAGTGCTGCTCAGCATATCGGAGCTCTCCAACATCTAACAAGGCTGAAAATTGAATGTAAAGCTGCAAATTCACAGATAGTTCATTTTTGACTTCTTTCGCTGAGATAAAGCGTTTTTGGCTTCTGGCTTGCTGATCATTTAGAACCTAAGCAGATCAACTAATTTCAGTTTAATACAACCAGATCTAGTGCTGCTCAGCATTTCGGAGCTGTCCAACATCTAACCAGGCTGAAAATTGAATGTACAGCTGCAAATTCACAGATGGTCCATTTTTGACTTCTTTCGCTGAGATTAAGCGTTTTTGGCTTCTGGCTTGCTGATTATTTAGAAACTAAGCAGATCAACTAATTTCAGTTTGATACAGCCAGATCTAGTGCTGTTCAGCATTTCGGAGCTGTCCAACATCTAATTATGCTGAAAATTGAATGTAAAACTGCGAATTCACAGATAGTCCATTTTTGACTTCTTTCGCTGAGATAAAGCGTTTTTGGCTTCTGGCTTGCTGATCACTTGAAACTTAATCATTAGACCTAATTCCATTTTAATACAGCCAGATCTAGTGCTGCTCAGCCATTCGGAGCTGTCCAACAACTAACTAGGCTGAAACTTGAATGTACAGCTGTAAATTCACAGATAATCCATTTTTGACTTCTTTCGCTGAGATAAAGCGTTTTTGGCTTCTGGCTTGCTGATCATTTAGAACCTAAGCAGATCAACTAATTTCAGTTTAATACAACCAGATCTAGTGCTGCTCAGTATTTCGGAGCTCTCCAACATCTAACAAGGCTGAAAATTGAATGTAAAGCTGCAAATTCACAGATAGTTCATTTTTGACTTCTTTCGCTGAGATAAAGCGTTTTTGGCTTCTGGCTTGCTGATCATTTAGAACCTAAGCAGATCAACTAATTTCAGTTTAATACAACCAGATCTAGTGCTGCTCAGCATTTCGGAGCTGTCCAACATCTAACCAGGCTGAAAATTGAATGTACAGCTGCAAATTCACAGATGGTCCATTTTTGACTTTTTTCGCTGAGATTAAGCGTTTTTGGCTTCTGGCTTGCTGATTATTTAGAAACTAAGCAGATCAACTAATTTCAGTTTGATACAGCCAGATCTAGTGCTGTTCAGCATTTCGGAGCTGTCCAACATCTAATTATGCTGAAAATTGAATGTAAAACTGCGAATTCACAGATAGTCCATTTTTGACTTCTTTCGCTGAGATAAAGCGTTTTTGGCTTCTGGCTTGCTGATCACTTGAAACTTAATCATTAGACCTAATTCCAGTTTAATACAGCTAGATCTAGTGCTGCTCAGCATTTCGGAGCTGTCCAACAACTAACAAGGCTGAAAATTGAATGTAAAGCTGCAAATTCACACATAGTCCATTTTTGACTTCTTTCGCTGAGATAAAGCGTTTTTGGCTTCTGGCTTTCTGATCATTTGTAACTTAAGCAGATCAACTAATTTCAGCTTATTACAGCTAGATCTAGTGCTGCTCAGCATTTCGGAGCTCTCCAACATCTAACAAGGCTGAAAATTTGAATGTAAAGCTGCAAATTCACAGATAGTCCATTTTTGACTTCTTTCGCTGAGATAAAGCGTTTTTGGCTTCTGGCTTTCTGATTATTTAGAACCCAAGCAGAACAACTAATTTCAGTTTGATACAGCCAGATCTAGTGCTGCTCAGCATATCGGAGCTCTCCAACATCTAACAAGGCTGAAAATTGAATGTAAAGCTGCAAATTCACAGATAGTTCATTTTTGACTTCTTTCGCTGAGATAAAGCGTTTTTGGCTTCTGGCTTGCTGATCATTTAGAACCTAAGCAGATCAACTAATTTCAGTTTAATACAACCAGATCTAGTGCTGCTCAGCATTTCGGAGCTGTCCAACATCTAACCAGGCTGAAAATTGAATGTACAGCTGCAAATTCACAGATGGTCCATTTTTGACTTCTTTCGCTGAGATTAAGCGTTTTTGGCTTCTGGCTTGCTGATTATTTAGAAACTAAGCAGATCAACTAATTTCAGTTTGATACAGCCAGATCTAGTGCTGTTCAGCATTTCGGAGCTGTCCAACATCTAATTATGCTGAAAATTGAATGTAAAACTGCGAATTCACAGATAGTCCATTTTTGACTTCTTTCGCTGAGATAAAGCGTTTTTGGCTTCTGGCTTGCTGATCACTTGAAACTTAATCATTAGACCTAATTCCATTTTAATACAGCCAGATCTAGTGCTGCTCAGCCATTCGGAGCTGTCCAACAACTAACTAGGCTGAAACTTGAATGTAAAGCTGTAAATTCACAGATAGTCCATTTTTGACTTCTTTCGCTGAGATAAAGCGTTTTTGGCTTCTGGCTTGCTGATTATTTAGAAACTAAGCAGATCAACTAATTTCAGTTTGATACAGCCAGATCTAGTGCTGTTCAGCATTTCGGAGCTGTCCAACATCTAATTATGCTGAAAATTGAATGTAAAACTGCGAATTCACAGATAGTCCATTTTTTACTTCTTTCGCTGAGATAAAGCGTTTTTGGCTTCTGGCTTGCTGATCACTTGAAACTTAATCATTAGACCTAATTCCAGTTTAATACAACCAGATCTAGTGCTGCTCAGCCATTCGGAGCTGTCCAACATCTAACTAGGCTGAAAATTGAATGTACAGCTGTAAATTCACAGATAATCCATTTTTGACTTCTTTTGCTGAGATAAAGCGTTTTTGGCTTCTGGCTTGCTGATCATTTAGAACCTAAGCAGATCAACTAATTTCAGTTTAATACAACCAGATCTAGTGCTGCTCAGTATTTCGGAGCTCTCCAACATCTAACAAGGCTGAAAATTGAATGTACAGCTGCAAATTCACAGATGGTCCATTTTTGACTTTTTTCGCTGAGATTAAGCGTTTTTGGCTTCTGGCTTGCTGATTATTTAGAAACTAAGCAGATCAACTAATTTCAGTTTGATACAGCCAGATCTAGTGCTGTTCAGCATTTCGGAGCTGTCCAACATCTAATTATGCTGAAAATTGAATGTAAAACTGCGAATTCACAGATAGTCCATTTTTGACTTCTTTCGCTGAGATAAAGCGTTTTTGGCTTCTGGCTTGCTGATCACTTGAAACTTAATCATTAGACCTAATTCCAGTTTAATACAGCTAGATCTAGTGCTGCTCAGCATTTCGGAGCTGTCCAACAACTAACAAGGCTGAAAATTGAATGTAAAGCTGCAAATTCACACATAGTCCATTTTTGACTTCTTTCGCTGAGATAAAGCGTTTTTGGCTTCTGGCTTTCTGATCATTTGTAACTTAAGCAGATCAACTAATTTCAGCTTATTACAGCTAGATCTAGTGCTGCTCAGCATTTCGGAGCTCTCCAACATCTAACAAGGCTGAAAATTTGAATGTAAAGCTGCAAATTCACAGATAGTCCATTTTTGACTTCTTTCGCTGAGATAAAGCGTTTTTGGCTTCTGGCTTTCTGATTATTTAGAACCCAAGCAGAACAACTAATTTCAGTTTGATACAGCCAGATCTAGTGCTGCTCAGCATATCGGAGCTCTCCAACATCTAACAAGGCTGAAAATTGAATGTAAAGCTGCAAATTCACAGATAGTTCATTTTTGACTTCTTTCGCTGAGATAAAGCGTTTTTGGCTTCTGGCTTGCTGATCATTTAGAACCTAAGCAGATCAACTAATTTCAGTTTAATACAACCAGATCTAGTGCTGCTCAGCATTTCGGAGCTGTCCAACATCTAACCAGGCTGAAAATTGAATGTACAGCTGCAAATTCACAGATGGTCCATTTTTGACTTCTTTCGCTGAGATTAAGCGTTTTTGGCTTCTGGCTTGCTGATTATTTAGAAACTAAGCAGATCAACTAATTTCAGTTTGATACAGCCAGATCTAGTGCTGTTCAGCATTTCGGAGCTGTCCAACATCTAATTATGCTGAAAATTGAATGTAAAACTGCGAATTCACAGATAGTCCATTTTTGACTTCTTTCGCTGAGATAAAGCGTTTTTGGCTTCTGGCTTGCTGATCACTTGAAACTTAATCATTAGACCTAATTCCATTTTAATACAGCCAGATCTAGTGCTGCTCAGCCATTCGGAGCTGTCCAACAACTAACTAGGCTGAAACTTGAATGTAAAGCTGTAAATTCACAGATAGTCCATTTTTGACTTCTTTCGCTGAGATAAAGCGTTTTTGGCTTCTGGCTTGCTGATTATTTAGAAACTAAGCAGATCAACTAATTTCAGTTTGATACAGCCAGATCTAGTGCTGTTCAGCATTTCGGAGCTGTCCAACATCTAATTATGCTGAAAATTGAATGTAAAACTGCGAATTCACAGATAGTCCATTTTTTACTTCTTTCGCTGAGATAAAGCGTTTTTGGCTTCTGGCTTGCTGATCACTTGAAACTTAATCATTAGACCTAATTCCAGTTTAATACAACCAGATCTAGTGCTGCTCAGCCATTCGGAGCTGTCCAACATCTAACTAGGCTGAAAATTGAATGTACAGCTGTAAATTCACAGATAATCCATTTTTGACTTCTTTTGCTGAGATAAAGCGTTTTTGGCTTCTGGCTTGCTGATCATTTAGAACCTAAGCAGATCAACTAATTTCAGTTTAATACAACCAGATCTAGTGCTGCTCAGTATTTCGGAGCTCTCCAACATCTAACAAGGCTGAAAATTTGAATGTAAAGCTGCAAATTCACAGATAGTCCATTTTTGACTTCTTTCGCTGAGATAAAGCGTTTTTGGCTTCTGGCTTTCTGATTATTTAGAACCCAAGCAGAACAACTAATTTCAGTTTGATACAGCCAGATCTAGTGCTGCTCAGCATATCGGAGCTCTCCAACATCTAACAAGGCTGAAAATTGAATGTAAAGCTGCAAATTCACAGATAGTTCATTTTTGACTTCTTTCGCTGAGATAAAGCGTTTTTGGCTTCTGGCTTGCTGATCATTTAGAACCTAAGCAGATCAACTAATTTCAGTTTAATACAACCAGATCTAGTGCTGCTCAGCATTTCGGAGCTGTCCAACATCTAACCAGGCTGAAAATTGAATGTACAGCTGCAAATTCACAGATGGTCCATTTTTGACTTCTTTCGCTGAGATTAAGCGTTTTTGGCTTCTGGCTTGCTGATTATTTAGAAACTAAGCAGATCAACTAATTTCAGTTTGATACAGCCAGATCTAGTGCTGTTCAGCATTTCGGAGCTGTCCAACATCTAATTATGCTGAAAATTGAATGTAAAACTGCGAATTCACAAATAGTCCATTTTTGACTTCTTTCGCTGAGATAAAGCGTTTTTGGCTTCTGGCTTGCTGATCACTTGAAACTTAATCATTAGACCTAATTCCATTTTAATACAGCCAGATCTAGTGCTGCTCAGCCATTCGGAGCTGTCCAACAACTAACTAGGCTGAAATTTGAATGTAAAGCTGTAAATTCACAGATAGTCCATTTTTGACTTCTTTCGCTGAGATAAAGCGTTTTTGGCTTCTGGCTTGCTGATTATTTAGAAACTAAGCAGATCAACTAATTTCAGTTTGATACAGCCAGATCTAGTGCTGTTCAGCATTTCGGAGCTGTCCAACATCTAATTATGCTGAAAATTGAATGTAAAACTGCGAATTCACAGATAGTCCATTTTTTACTTCTTTCGCTGAGATAAAGCGTTTTTGGCTTCTGGCTTGCTGATCACTTGAAACTTAATCATTAGACCTAATTCCAGTTTAATACAGCTAGATCTAGTGCTGCTCAGCATTTCGGAGCTGTCCAACAACTAACAAGGCTGAAAATTGAATGTAAAGCTGCAAATTCACACATAGTCCATTTTTGACTTCTTTCGCTGAGATAAAGCGTTTTTGGCTTCTGGCTTTCTGATCATTTGTAACTTAAGCAGATCAACTAATTTCAGCTTATTACAGCTAGATCTAGTGCTGCTCAGCATTTCGGAGCTGTCCAACAACTGACAAGGCTGAAAATTGAATGTAAAGCTGCAAATTCACAGATAGTCCATTTTTGACTTCTTTCGCTGAGATAAAGCGTTTTTGGCTTCTGGCTTTCTGATCATTTGTAACTTAAGCAGATCAACTAATTTCAGCTTATTACAGCTAGATCTAGTGCTGCTCAGCATTTCGGAGCTGTCCAACAACTGACAAGGCTGAAAATTGAATGTAAAGCTGCAAATTCACAGATAGTCCATTTTTGACTTCTTTCGCTGAGATAAAGCGTTTTTGGCTTCTGGCTTTCTGATCATTTGTAACTTAAGCAGATCAACTAATTTCAGCTTATTACAGCTAGATCTAGTGCTGCTCAGCATTTCGGAGCTGTCCAACAACTAACAAGGCTGAAAATTGAATGTAAAGCTGCAAATTCACAGATAGTCCATTTTTGACTTCTTTCGCTGAGATAAAGCGTTTTTGGCATCTGGCTTTCTGATCATTTCTAACTTAAGCAGATCAACTAATTTCAGCTTATTACAGCCAGATCTAGTGCAGCTCAGCATTTCGGAGCTGTCCAACAACTAACAAGGCTGAAAATTGAATGGAAAGCTGCAAATTCACAGATAGTCCATTTTTGACTTCTTTCGCTGAGATAAAGCGTTTTTGGCTTCTGGCTTTCTGATCATTTGTAACTTAAGCAGATCAACTAATTTCAGCTTATTACAGCCAGATCTAGTGCAGCTCAGCATTTCGGAGCTGTCCAACAACTAACAAGGCTGAAAATTGAATGGAAAGCTGCAAATTCACAGATAGTCCATTTTTGACTTCTTTCGCTGAGATAAAGCGTTTTTGGCTTCTGGCTTTCTGATCATTTGTAACTTAAGCAGATCAACTAATTTCAGCTTATTACAGCTAGATCTAGTGCTGCTCAGCATTTCGGAGCTGTCCAACAACTAACAAGGCTGAAAATTGAATGTAAAGCTGCAAATTCACAGATAGTCCATTTTTGACTTCTTTCGCTGAGATAAAGCGTTTTTGGCTTCTGGCTTTCTGATCATTTGTAACTTAAGCTGATCAACTAATTTCAGCTTATTACAGCCAGATCTAGTGCTGCTCAGCATTTCGGAGCTGTCCAACAACTAACAAGGCTGAAAATTGAATGTAAAGCTGCAAATTCACAGATAGTCCATTTTTGACTTCTTTCGCTGAGATAAAGCGTTTTTGGCTTCTGGCTTTCTGATCATTTGTAACTTAAGCAGATCAACTAATTTCAGCTTATTACAGCTAGATCTAGTGCTGCTCAGCATTTCGGAGCTGTCCAACAACTAACAAGGCTGAAAATTGAATGTAAAGCTGCAAATTCACAGATAGTCCATTTTTGACTTCTTTCGCTGAGATAAAGCGTTTTTGGCTTCTGGCTTTCTGATCATTTGTAACTTAAGCAGATCAACTAATTTCAGCTTATTACAGCTAGATCTAGTGCTGCTCAGCATTTCGGAGCTGTCCAACAACTAACAAGGCTGAAAATTGAATGTAAAGCTGCAAATTCACAGATAGTCCATTTTTGACTTCTTTCGCTGAGATAAAGCGTTTTTGGCTTCTGGCTTTCTGATCATTTGTAACTTAAGCAGATCAACTAATTTCAGCTTATTACAGCTAGATCTAGTGCTGCTCAGCATTTCGGAGCTGTCCAACAACTAACAAGGCTGAAAATTTAATGTAAAGCTGCAAATTCACAGATAGTCCATTTTTGACTTCTTTCGCTGAGATAAAGCGTTTTTGGCTTCTGGCTTTCTGATCATTTGTAACTTAAGCAGATCAACTAATTTCAGCTTATTACAGCTAGATCTAGTGCTGCTCAGCATTTCGGAGCTGTCCAACAACTAACAAGGCTGAAAATTGAATGTAAAGCTGCAAATTCACAGATAGTCCATTTTTGACTTCTTTCGCTGAGATAAAGCGTTTTTGGCATCTGGCTTTCTGATCATTTCTAACTTAAGCAGATCAACTAATTTCAGCTTATTACAGCCAGATCTAGTGCAGCTCAGCATTTCGGAGCTGTCCAACAACTAACAAGGCTGAAAATTGAATGGAAAGCTGCAAATTCACAGATAGTCCATTTTTGACTTCTTTCGCTGAGATAAAGCGTTTTTGGCTTCTGGCTTTCTGATCATTTGTAACTTAAGCAGATCAACTAATTTCAGCTTATTACAGCTAGATCTAGTGCTGCTCAGCATTTCGGAGCTGTCCAACAACTAACAAGGCTGAAAATTGAATGTAAAGCTGCAAATTCACAGATAGTCCATTTTTGACTTCTTTCGCTGAGATAAAGCGTTTTTGGCTTCTGGCTTTCTGATCATTTGTAACTTAAGCTGATCAACTAATTTCAGCTTATTACAGCCAGATCTAGTGCTGCTCAGCATTTCGGAGCTGTCCAACAACTAACAAGGCTGAAAATTGAATGTAAAGCTGCAAATTCACAGATAGTCCATTTTTGACTTCTTTCGCTGAGATAAAGCGTTTTTGGCTTCTGGCTTTCTGATCATTTGTAACTTAAGCAGATCAACTAATTTCAGCTTATTACAGCTAGATCTAGTGCTGCTCAGCATTTCGGAGCTGTCCAACAACTAACAAGGCTGAAAATTGAATGTAAAGCTGCAAATTCACAGATAGTCCATTTTTGACTTCTTTCGCTGAGATAAAGCGTTTTTGGCTTCTGGCTTTCTGATCATTTGTAACTTAAGCAGATCAACTAATTTCAGCTTATTACAGCTAGATCTAGTGCTGCTCAGCATTTCGGAGCTGTCCAACAACTAACAAGGCTGAAAATTGAATGTAAAGCTGCAAATTCACAGATAGTCCATTTTTGACTTCTTTCGCTGAGATAAAGCGTTTTTGGCTTCTGGCTTTCTGATCATTTGTAACTTAAGCAGATCAACTAATTTCAGCTTATTACAGCTAGATCTAGTGCTGCTCAGCATTTCGGAGCTGTCCAACAACTAACAAGGCTGAAAATTTAATGTAAAGCTGCAAATTCACAGATAGTCCATTTTTGACTTCTTTCGCTGAGATAAAGCGTTTTTGGCTTCTGGCTTTCTGATCATTTCTAACTTAAGCAGATCAACTAATTTCAGCTTATTACAGCTAGATCTAGTGCTGCTCAGCATTTCGGAGCTGTCCAACAACTAACAAGGCTGAAAATTGAATGTAAAGCTGCAAATTCACAGATAGTCCATTTTTGACTTCTTTCGCTGAGATAAAGCGTTTTTGGCTTCTGGCTTTCTGATCATTTGTAACTTAAGCTGATCAACTAATTTCAGCTTATTACAGCCAGATCTAGTGCTGCTCAGCATTTCGGAGCTGTCCAACAACTAACAAGGCTGAAAATTGAATGTAACGCTGCAAATTCACAGATAGTCCATTTTTGACTTCTTTCGCTGAGATAAAGCGTTTTTGGCTTCTGGCTTTCTGATCATTTGTAACTTAAGGTGATCAACTAATTTCAGCTTATTACAGCTAGATCTAGTGCTGCTCAGCATTTCGGAGCTGTCCAACAACTAACAAGGCTGAAAATTGAATGTAAAGCTGCAAATTCACAGATAGTCCATTTTTGACTTCTTTCGCTGAGATAAAGCGTTTTTGGCTTCTGGCTTTCTGATCATTTGTAACTTAAGCAGATCAACTAATTTCAGCTTATTACAGCTAGATCTAGTGCTGCTCAGCATTTTGGAGCTGTCCAACAACTAACAAGGCTGAAAATTGAATGTAAAGCTGCAAATTCACAGATAGTCCATTTTTGACTTCTTTCGCTGAGATAAAGCGTTTTTGGCTTCTGGCTTTCTGATCATTTGTAACTTAAGCAGATCAACTAATTTCAGCTTATTACAGCTAGATCTAGTGCTGCTCAGCATTTCGGAGCTGTCCAACAACTAACAAGGCTGAAAATTGAATGTAAAGCTGCAAATTCACAGATAGTCCATTTTTGACTTCTTTCGCTAAGATAAAGCGTTTTTGGCTTCTGGCTTTCTGATCATTTGTAACTTAAGCAGATCAACTAATTTCAGCTTATTACAGCTAGATCTAGTGCTGCTCAGCATTTCGGAGCTGTCCAACAACTAACAAGTCTGAAAATTGAATGTAAAGCTGCAAATTCACAGATAGTCCATTTTTGACTTCTTTCGCTGAGATAAAGCGTTTTTGGCTTCTGGCTTTCTGATCATTTGTAACTTAAGCAGATCAACTAATTTCAGCTTATTACAGCTAGATCTAGTGCTGCTCAGCATTTCGGAGCTGTCCAACAACTAACAAGGCTGAAAATTGAATGTAAAGCTGCAAATTCACAGATAGTCCATTTTTGACTTCTTTCGCTGAGATAAAGCGTTTTTGGCTTCTGGCTTTCTGATCATTTGTAACTTAAGCTGATCAACTAATTTCAGCTTATTACAGCCAGATCTAGTGCTGCTCAGCATTTCGGAGCTGTCCAACAACTAACAAGGCTGAAAATTGAATGTAAAGCTGCAAATTCACAGATAGTCCATTTTTGACTTCTTTCGCTGAGATAAAGCGTTTTTGGCTTCTGGCTTTCTGATCATTTGTAACTTAAGCAGATCAACTAATTTCAGCTTATTACAGCTAGATCTAGTGCTGCTCAGCATTTCGGAGCTGTCCAACAACTAACAAGGCTGAAAATTGAATGTAAAGCTGCAAATTCACAGATAGTCCATTTTTTACTTCTTTCGCTTAGATAAAGCGTTTTTGGCTTCTGGCTTTCTGATCATTTGTAACTTAAGCAGATCAACTAATTTCAGCTTATTACAGCTAGATCTAGTGCTGCTCAGCATTTCGGAGCTGTCCAACAACTAACAAGGCTGAAAATTGAATGTAAAGCTGCAAATTCACAGATAGTCCATTTTTGACTTCTTTCGCTGAGATAAAGCGTTTTTGGCTTCTGGCTTTCTGATCATTTGTAACTTAAGCAGATCAACTAATTTCAGCTTATTACAGCTAGATCTAGTGCTGCTCAGCATTTCGGAGCTGTCCAACAACTAACAAGGCTGAAAATTGAATGTAAAGCTGCAAATTCACAGATAGTCCATTTTTGACTTCTTTCGCTGAGATAAAGCGTTTTTGGCTTCTGGCTTTCTGATCATTTCTAACTTAAGCAGATCAACTAATTTCAGCTTATTACAGCTAGATCTAGTGCTGCTCAGCATTTCGGAGCTGTCCAACAACTAACAAGGCTGAAAATTGAATGTAAAGCTGCAAATTCACAGATAGTCCATTTTTGACTTCTTTCGCTGAGATAAAGCGTTTTTGGCTTCTGGCTTTCTGATCATTTCTAACTTAAGCAGATCAACTAATTTCAGCTTATTACAGCTAGATCTAGTGCTGCTCAGCATTTCGGAGCTGTCCAACAACTAACAAGGCTGAAAATTGAATGTAAAGCTGCAAATTCACAGATAGTCCATTTTTGACTTCTTTCGCTGAGATAAAGCGTTTTTGGCTTCTGGCTTTCTGATCATTTGTAACTTAAGCAGATCAACTAATTTCAGCTTATTACAGCTAGATCTAGTGCTGCTCAGCATTTCGGAGCTGTCCAACAACTAACAAGGCTGAAAATTGAATGTAAAGCTGCAAATTCACAGATAGTCCATTTTTGACTTCTTTCGCTGAGATAAAGCGTTTTTGGCTTCTGGCTTTCTGATCATTTGTAACTTAAGCAGATCAACTAATTTCAGCTTATTACAGCTAGATCTAGTGCTGCTCAGCATTTCGGAGCTGTCCAACAACTAACAAGGCTGAAAATTGAATGTAAAGCTGCAAATTCACAGATAGTCCATTTTTGACTTCTTTCGCTGAGATAAAGCGTTTTTGGCTTCTGGCTTTCTGATCATTTGTAACTTAAGCAGATCAACTAATTTCAGCTTATTACAGCTAGATCTAGTGCTGCTCAGCATTTCGGAGCTGTCCAACAACTAACAAGGCTGAAAATTGAATGTAAAGCTGCAAATTCACAGATAGTCCATTTTTGACTTCTTTCGCTGAGATAAAGCGTTTTTGGCTTCTGGCTTTCTGATCATTTGTAACTTAAGCAGATCAACTAATTTCAGCTTATTACAGCTAGATCTAGTGCTGCTCAGCATTTCGGAGCTGTCCAACAACTAACAAGGCTGAAAATTGAATGTAAAGCTGCAAATTCACAGATAGTCCATTTTTGACTTCTTTCGCTGAGATAAAGCGTTTTTGGCTTCTGGCTTTCTGATCATTTGTAACTTAAGCTGATCAACTAATTTCAGCTTATTACAGCCAGATCTAGTGCTGCTCAGCATTTCGGAGCTGTCCAACAACTAACAAGGCTGAAAATTGAATGTAAAGCTGCAAATTCACAGATAGTCCATTTTTGACTTCTTTCGCTGAGATAAAGCGTTTTTGGCTTCTGGCTTTCTGATCATTTGTAACTTAAGCAGATCAACTAATTTCAGCTTATTACAGCTAGATCTAGTGCTGCTCAGCATTTCGGAGCTGTCCAACAACTAACAAGGCTGAAAATTGAATGTAAAGCTGCAAATTCACAGATAGTCCATTTTTTACTTCTTTCGCTTAGATAAAGCGTTTTTGGCTTCTGGCTTTCTGATCATTTGTAACTTAAGCAGATCAACTAATTTCAGCTTATTACAGCTAGATCTAGTGCTGCTCAGCATTTCGGAGCTGTCCAACAACTAACAAGGCTGAAAATTGAATGTAAAGCTGCAAATTCACAGATAGTCCATTTTTGACTTCTTTCGCTGAGATAAAGCGTTTTTGGCTTCTGGCTTTCTGATCATTTGTAACTTAAGCAGATCAACTAATTTCAGCTTATTACAGCTAGATCTAGTGCTGCTCAGCATTTCGGAGCTGTCCAACAACTAACAAGGCTGAAAATTGAATGTAAAGCTGCAAATTCACAGATAGTCCATTTTTGACTTCTTTCGCTGAGATAAAGCGTTTTTGGCTTCTGGCTTTCTGATCATTTCTAACTTAAGCAGATCAACTAATTTCAGCTTATTACAGCTAGATCTAGTGCTGCTCAGCATTTCGGAGCTGTCCAACAACTAACAAGGCTGAAAATTGAATGTAAAGCTGCAAATTCACAGATAGTCCATTTTTGACTTCTTTCGCTGAGATAAAGCGTTTTTGGCTTCTGGCTTTCTGATCATTTCTAACTTAAGCAGATCAACTAATTTCAGCTTATTACAGCTAGATCTAGTGCTGCTCAGCATTTCGGAGCTGTCCAACAACTAACAAGGCTGAAAATTGAATGTAAAGCTGCAAATTCACAGATAGTCCATTTTTGACTTCTTTCGCTGAGATAAAGCGTTTTTGGCTTCTGGCTTTCTGATCATTTGTAACTTAAGCAGATCAACTAATTTCAGCTTATTACAGCTAGATCTAGTGCTGCTCAGCATTTCGGAGCTGTCCAACAACTAACAAGGCTGAAAATTGAATGTAAAGCTGCAAATTCACAGATAGTCCATTTTTGACTTCTTTCGCTGAGATAAAGCGTTTTTGGCTTCTGGCTTTCTGATCATTTGTAACTTAAGCAGATCAACTAATTTCAGCTTATTACAGCTAGATCTAGTGCTGCTCAGCATTTCGGAGCTGTCCAACAACTAACAAGGCTGAAAATTGAATGTAAAGCTGCAAATTCACAGATAGTCCATTTTTGACTTCTTTCGCTGAGATAAAGCGTTTTTGGCTTCTGGCTTTCTGATCATTTGTAACTTAAGCAGATCAACTAATTTCAGCTTATTACAGCTAGATCTAGTGCTGCTCAGCATTTCGGAGCTGTCCAACAACTAACAAGGCTGAAAATTGAATGTAAAGCTGCAAATTCACAGATAGTCCATTTTTGACTTCTTTCGCTGAGATAAAGCGTTTTTGGCTTCTGGCTTTCTGATCATTTGTAACTTAAGCAGATCAACTAATTTCAGCTTATTACAGCTAGATCTAGTGCTGCTCAGCATTTCGGAGCTGTCCAACAACTAACAAGGCTGAAAATTGAATGTAAAGCTGCAAATTCACAGATAGTCCATTTTTGACTTCTTTCGCTGAGATAAAGCGTTTTTGGCTTCTGGCTTTCTGATCATTTGTAACTTAAGCTGATCAACTAATTTCAGCTTATTACAGCCAGATCTAGTGCTGCTCAGCATTTCGGAGCTGTCCAACAACTAACAAGGCTGAAAATTGAATGTAAAGCTGCAAATTCACAGATAGTCCATTTTTGACTTCTTTCGCTGAGATAAAGCGTTTTTGGCTTCTGGCTTTCTGATCATTTGTAACTTAAGCAGATCAACTAATTTCAGCTTATTACAGCTAGATCTAGTGCTGCTCAGCATTTCGGAGCTGTCCAAAAACTAACAAGGCTGAAAATTGAATGTAAAGCTGCAAATTCACAGATAGTCCATTTTTGACTTCTTTCGCTGAGATAAAGCGTTTTTGGCTTCTGGCTTTCTGATCATTTGTAACTTAAGCAGATCAACTAATTTCAGCTTATTACAGCTAGATCTAGTGCTGCTCAGCATTTCGGAGCTGTCCAACAACTAACAAGGCTGAAAATTGAATGTAAAGCTGCAAATTCACAGATAGTCCATTTTTGACTTCTTTCGCTGAGATAAAGCGTTTTTGGCTTCTGGCTTTCTGATCATTTGTAACTTAAGCAGATCAACTAATTTCAGCTTATTACAGCTAGATCTAGTGCTGCTCAGCATTTCGGAGCTGTCCAACAACTAACAAGGCTGAAAATTGAATGTAAAGCTGCAAATTCACAGATAGTCCATTTTTGACTTCTTTCGCTGAGATAAAGCGTTTTTGGCTTCTGGCTTTCTGATCATTTGTAACTTAAGCAGATCAACTAATTTCAGCTTATTACAGCCAGATCTAGTGCTGCTCAGCATTTCGGAGCTGTCCAACAACTAACAAGGCTGAGAATTGAATGTAAAGCTGCAAATTCACAGATAGTCCATTTTTGACTTCTTTCGCTGAGATAAAGCGTTTTTGGCTTCTGGCTTTCTGATCATTTGTAACTTAAGCAGATCAACTAATTTCAGCTTATTACAGCTAGATCTAGTGCTGCTCAGCATTTCGGAGCTGTCCAACAACTAACAAGGCTGAAAATTGAATGTAAAGCTGCAAATTCACAGATTGTCCATTTTTGACTTCTTTCGCTGAGATAAAGCGTTTTTGGCTTCTGGCTTTCTGATCATTTGTAACTTAAGCAGATCAACTAATTTCAGCTTATTACAGCCAGATCTAGTGCTGCTCAGCATTTCGGAGCTGTCCAACAACTAACAAGGCTGAAAATTGAATGGAAAGCTGCAAATTCACAGATAGTCCATTTTTGACTTCTTTCGCTGAGATAAAGCGTTTTTGGCTTCTGGCTTGCTGATCATTTAGAACCTAAGAAGATCAACTAATTTCAGTTTAATACAACCAGATCTAGTGCTGCTCAGCATTTCGGAGCTGTCCAACATCTAACCAGGCTGAAAATTGAATGTACAGCTGCAAATTCACAGATAGTCCATTTTTGACTTCTTTCGCTGAGATAAAGCGTTTTCGGCTTCTGGCTTGCTGATCACTTGAAACTTAATCATTAGACCTAATTCCATTTTAATACAGCCAGATCTAGTGCTGCTCAGCCATTCGGAGCTGTCCAACAACTAACTAGGCTGAAACTTGAATGTAAAGCTGTAAATTCACAGATAGTCCATTTTTGACTTCTTTCGCTGAGATAAAGCGTTTTTGGCTTCTGGCTTGCTGATTATTTAGAAACTAAGCAGATCAACTAATTTCAGTTTGATACAGCCAGATCTAGTGCAACAGCAAATTCACAGATAGTCCATTTTTGACTTCTTTCGCTGAGAAGTCAGCATTTCGGAGCTGTCCAACATCTAATTATGCTGAAAATTGAATGTAAAACTGCGAATTCACAGATAGTCCATTTTTGACTTCTGTCGCTGAGATAAAGCGTTTTTGGCTTCTGGCTTGCTGATCACTTGAAACTTAATCATTAGACCTAATTCCAGCTTATTACAGCTAGATCTAGTGCTGCTCAGCATTTCGGAGCTGTCCAACAACTAACAAGGCTGAAAATTGAATGTAAAGCTGCAAATTCACAGATAGTCCATTTTTGACTTCTTTCGCTGAGATAAAGCGTTTTTGGCTTCTGGCTTTCTGATCATTTGTAACTTAAGCAGATCAACTAATTTCAGCTTATTACAGCTAGATCTAGTGCTGCTCAGCATTTCGGAGCTGTCCAACAACTAACAAGGCTGAAAATTGAATGTAAAGCTGCAAATTCACAGATAGTCCATTTTTGACTTCTTTCGCTGAGATAAAGCGTTTTTGGCTTCTGGCTTTCTGATCATTTGTAACTTAAGCTGATCAACTAATTTCAGCTTATTACAGCCAGATCTAGTGCTGCTCAGCATTTCGGAGCTGTCCAACAACTAACAAGGCTGAAAATTGAATGTAAAGCTGCAAATTCACAGATAGTCCATTTTTTGACTTCTTTCGCTGAGATAAAGCGTTTTTGGCTTCTGGCTTTCTGATCATTTGTAACTTAAGCAGATCAACTAATTTCAGCTTATTACAGCTAGATCTAGTGCTGCTCAGCATTTCGGAGCTGTCCAACAACTAACAAGGCTGAAAATTGAATGTAAAGCTGCAAATTTACAGATAGTCCATTTTTGACTTCTTTCGCTGAGATAAAGCGTTTTTGGCTTCTGGCTTTCTGATCATTTGTAACTTAAGCTGATCAACTAATTTCAGCTTATTACAGCCAGATCTAGTGCTGCTCAGCATTTCGGAGCTGTCCAACAACTAACAAGGCTGAAAATTGAATGTAAAGCTGCAAATTCACAGATAGTCCATTTTTGACTTCTTTCGCTGAGATAAAGCGTTTTTGGCTTCTGGCTTTCTGATCATTTGTAACTTAAGCAGATCAACTAATTTCAGCTTATTACAGCTAGATCTAGTGCTGCTCAGCATTTCGGAGCTGTCCAACAACTAACAAGGCTGAAAATTGAATGTAAAGCTGCAAATTCACAGATAGTCCATTTTTTACTTCTTTCGCTTAGATAAAGCGTTTTTGGCTTCTGGCTTTCTGATCATTTGTAACTTAAGCAGATCAACTAATTTCAGCTTATTACAGCTAGATCTAGTGCTGCTCAGCATTTCGGAGCTGTCCAACAACTAACAAGGCTGAAAATTGAATGTAAAGCTGCAAATTCACAGATAGTCCATTTTTGACTTCTTTCGCTGAGATAAAGCGTTTTTGGCTTCTGGCTTTCTGATCATTTGTAACTTAAGCAGATCAACTAATTTCAGCTTATTACAGCTAGATCTAGTGCTGCTCAGCATTTCGGAGCTGTCCAACAACTAACAAGGCTGAAAATTGAATGTAAAGCTGCAAATTCACAGATAGTCCATTTTTGACTTCTTTCGCTGAGATAAAGCGTTTTTGGCTTCTGGCTTTCTGATCATTTCTAACTTAAGCAGATCAACTAATTTCAGCTTATTACAGCTAGATCTAGTGCTGCTCAGCATTTCGGAGCTGTCCAACAACTAACAAGGCTGAAAATTGAATGTAAAGCTGCAAATTCACAGATAGTCCATTTTTGACTTCTTTCGCTGAGATAAAGCGTTTTTGGCTTCTGGCTTTCTGATCATTTGTAACTTAAGCTGATCAACTAATTTCAGCTTATTACAGCCAGATCTAGTGCTGCTCAGCATTTCGGAGCTGTCCAACAACTAACAAGGCTGAAAATTGAATGTAAAGCTGCAAATTCACAGATAGTCCATTTTTGACTTCTTTCGCTGAGATAAAGCGTTTTTGGCTTCTGGCTTTCTGATCATTTGTAACTTAAGCAGATCAACTAATTTCAGCTTATTACAGCTAGATCTAGTGCTGCTCAGCATTTCGGAGCTGTCCAACAACTAACAAGGCTGAAAATTGAATGTAAAGCTGCAAATTCACAGATAGTCCATTTTTTACTTCTTTCGCTTAGATAAAGCGTTTTTGGCTTCTGGCTTTCTGATCATTTGTAACTTAAGCAGATCAACTAATTTCAGCTTATTACAGCTAGATCTAGTGCTGCTCAGCATTTCGGAGCTGTCCAACAACTAACAAGGCTGAAAATTGAATGTAAAGCTGCAAATTCACAGATAGTCCATTTTTGACTTCTTTCGCTGAGATAAAGCGTTTTTGGCTTCTGGCTTTCTGATCATTTCTAACTTAAGCAGATCAACTAATTTCAGCTTATTACAGCTAGATCTAGTGCTGCTCAGCATTTCGGAGCTGTCCAACAACTAACAAGGCTGAAAATTGAATGTAAAGCTGCAAATTCACAGATAGTCCATTTTTGACTTCTTTCGCTGAGATAAAGCGTTTTTGGCTTCTGGCTTTCTGATCATTTCTAACTTAAGCAGATCAACTAATTTCAGCTTATTACAGCTAGATCTAGTGCTGCTCAGCATTTCGGAGCTGTCCAACAACTAACAAGGCTGAAAATTGAATGTAAAGCTGCAAATTCACAGATAGTCCATTTTTGACTTCTTTCGCTGAGATAAAGCGTTTTTGGCTTCTGGCTTTCTGATCATTTGTAACTTAAGCAGATCAACTAATTTCAGCTTATTACAGCTAGATCTAGTGCTGCTCAGCATTTCGGAGCTGTCCAACAACTAACAAGGCTGAAAATTGAATGTAAAGCTGCAAATTCACAGATAGTCCATTTTTGACTTCTTTCGCTGAGATAAAGCGTTTTTGGCTTCTGGCTTTCTGATCATTTGTAACTTAAGCTGATCAACTAATTTCAGCTTATTACAGCCAGATCTAGTGCTGCTCAGCATTTCGGAGCTGTCCAACAACTAACAAGGCTGAAAATTGAATGTAAAGCTGCAAATTCACAGATAGTCCATTTTTGACTTCTTTCGCTGAGATAAAGCGTTTTTGGCTTCTGGCTTTCTGATCATTTGTAACTTAAGCAGATCAACTAATTTCAGCTTATTACAGCTAGATCTAGTGCTGCTCAGCATTTCGGAGCTGTCCAACAACTAACAAGGCTGAAAATTGAATGTAAAGCTGCAAATTCACAGATAGTCCATTTTTGACTTCTTTCGCTGAGATAAAGCGTTTTTGGCTTCTGGCTTTCTGATCATTTGTAACTTAAGCAGATCAACTAATTTCAGCTTATTACAGCTAGATCTAGTGCTGCTCAGCATTTCGGAGCTGTCCAACAACTAACAAGGCTGAAAATTGAATGTAAAGCTGCAAATTCACAGATAGTCCATTTTTGACTTCTTTCGCTGAGATAAAGCGTTTTTGGCTTCTGGCTTTCTGATCATTTGTAACTTAAGCAGATCAACTAATTTCAGCTTATTACAGCTAGATCTAGTGCTGCTCAGCATTTCGGAGCTGTCCAACAACTAACAAGGCTGAAAATTGAATGTAAAGCTGCAAATTCACAGATAGTCCATTTTTGACTTCTTTCGCTGAGATAAAGCGTTTTTGGCTTCTGGCTTTCTGATCATTTGTAACTTAAGCAGATCAACTAATTTCAGCTTATTACAGCCAGATCTAGTGCTGCTCAGCATTTCGGAGCTGTCCAACAACTAACAAGGCTGAGAATTGAATGTAAAGCTGCAAATTCACAGATAGTCCATTTTTGACTTCTTTCGCTGAGATAAAGCGTTTTTGGCTTCTGGCTTTCTGATCATTTGTAACTTAAGCAGATCAACTAATTTCAGCTTATTACAGCTAGATCTAGTGCTGCTCAGCATTTCGGAGCTGTCCAACAACTAACAAGGCTGAAAATTGAATGTAAAGCTGCAAATTCACAGATTGTCCATTTTTGACTTCTTTCGCTGAGATAAAGCGTTTTTGGCTTCTGGCTTTCTGATCATTTGTAACTTAAGCAGATCAACTAATTTCAGCTTATTACAGCCAGATCTAGTGCTGCTCAGCATTTCGGAGCTGTCCAACAACTAACAAGGCTGAAAATTGAATGGAAAGCTGCAAATTCACAGATAGTCCATTTTTGACTTCTTTCGCTGAGATAAAGCGTTTTTGGCTTCTGGCTTGCTGATCATTTAGAACCTAAGAAGATCAACTAATTTCAGTTTAATACAACCAGATCTAGTGCTGCTCAGCATTTCGGAGCTGTCCAACATCTAACCAGGCTGAAAATTGAATGTACAGCTGCAAATTCACAGATAGTCCATTTTTGACTTCTTTCGCTGAGATAAAGCGTTTTCGGCTTCTGGCTTGCTGATCACTTGAAACTTAATCATTAGACCTAATTCCATTTTAATACAGCCAGATCTAGTGCTGCTCAGCCATTCGGAGCTGTCCAACAACTAACTAGGCTGAAACTTGAATGTAAAGCTGTAAATTCACAGATAGTCCATTTTTGACTTCTTTCGCTGAGATAAAGCGTTTTTGGCTTCTGGCTTGCTGATTATTTAGAAACTAAGCAGATCAACTAATTTCAGTTTGATACAGCCAGATCTAGTGCAACAGCAAATTCACAGATAGTCCATTTTTGACTTCTTTCGCTGAGAAGTCAGCATTTCGGAGCTGTCCAACATCTAATTATGCTGAAAATTGAATGTAAAACTGCGAATTCACAGATAGTCCATTTTTGACTTCTGTCGCTGAGATAAAGCGTTTTTGGCTTCTGGCTTGCTGATCACTTGAAACTTAATCATTAGACCTAATTCCAGCTTATTACAGCTAGATCTAGTGCTGCTCAGCATTTCGGAGCTGTCCAACAACTAACAAGGCTGAAAATTGAATGTAAAGCTGCAAATTCACAGATAGTCCATTTTTGACTTCTTTCGCTGAGATAAAGCGTTTTTGGCTTCTGGCTTTCTGATCATTTGTAACTTAAGCTGATCAACTAATTTCAGCTTATTACAGCCAGATCTAGTGCTGCTCAGCATTTCGGAGCTGTCCAACAACTAACAAGGCTGAAAATTGAATGTAAAGCTGCAAATTCACAGATAGTCCATTTTTTGACTTCTTTCGCTGAGATAAAGCGTTTTTGGCTTCTGGCTTTCTGATCATTTGTAACTTAAGCAGATCAACTAATTTCAGCTTATTACAGCTAGATCTAGTGCTGCTCAGCATTTCGGAGCTGTCCAACAACTAACAAGGCTGAAAATTGAATGTAAAGCTGCAAATTTACAGATAGTCCATTTTTGACTTCTTTCGCTGAGATAAAGCGTTTTTGGCTTCTGGCTTTCTGATCATTTGTAACTTAAGCTGATCAACTAATTTCAGCTTATTACAGCCAGATCTAGTGCTGCTCAGCATTTCGGAGCTGTCCAACAACTAACAAGGCTGAAAATTGAATGTAAAGCTGCAAATTCACAGATAGTCCATTTTTGACTTCTTTCGCTGAGATAAAGCGTTTTTGGCTTCTGGCTTTCTGATCATTTGTAACTTAAGCAGATCAACTAATTTCAGCTTATTACAGCTAGATCTAGTGCTGCTCAGCATTTCGGAGCTGTCCAACAACTAACAAGGCTGAAAATTGAATGTAAAGCTGCAAATTCACAGATAGTCCATTTTTGACTTCTTTCGCTGAGATAAAGCGTTTTTGGCTTCTGGCTTTCTGATCATTTGTAACTTAAGCAGATCAACTAATTTCAGCTTATTACAGCTAGATCTAGTGCTGCTCAGCATTTCGGAGCTGTCCAACAACTAACAAGGCTGAAAATTGAATGTAAAGCTGCAAATTCACAGATAGTCCATTTTTGACTTCTTTCGCTGAGATAAAGCGTTTTCGGCTTCTGGCTTGCTGATCACTTGAAACTTAATCATTAGACCTAATTCCAGTTTAATACAGCCAGATCTAGTGCTGCTCGGCCATTCGGAGCTGTCCAACAACTAACTAGGCTGAAAATTGAATGTAAAGCTGTAAATTCACAGATAGTCCATTTTTGACTTCTTTCGCTGAGATAAAGCGTTTTTGGCTTCTGGCTTGCTGATCATTTAGAACCTAAGAAGATCAACTAATTTCAGTTTAATACAACCAGATTTAGTGCTGCTCAGCATTTCGGAGCTGTCCAACATCTAATTATGCTGAAAATTGAATGTAAAACTGCGAATTCACAGATAGTCCATTTTTGACTTCTTTCGCTGAGATAAAGCGTTTTTGGCTTCTGGCTTGCTGATCACTTGAAACTTAATCATTAGACCTAATTCCAGTTTAATACAGCCAGATCTAGTGCTGCTCAGCCATTCGGAGCTGTCCAACATCTAACTAGGCTGAAAATTGAATGTACAGCTGTAAATTCACAGATAGTCCATTTTTGACTTCTTTCGCTGAGATAAAGCGTTTTTGGCTTCTGGCTTGCTGATCATTTAGAACCTAAGCAGATCAACTAATTTCAGTTTAATACAACCAGATCTAGTGCTGCTCAGTATTTCGGAGCTCTCCAACATCCAACCAGGCTGAAAATTGAATGTACAGCTGCAAATTCACAGATAGTCAATTTTTGACTTCTTTCGCTGAGATAAAGCGTTTTTGGCTTCTGGCTTTCTGATTATTTAGAACCCAAGCAGAACAACTAATTTCAGTTTGATACAGCCAGATCAAGTGCTGCTCAGCCATTCGGAGCTGTCCAATAACTAACTAGGCTGAAACTTGAATGTAAAGCTGTAAATTCACAGATAGTCCATTTTTGACTTCTTTCGCTGAGATAAAGCGTTTTTGGCTTCTGGCTTGCTGATCATTTAGAACATAAGCAGATCAACTAATTTCAGTTTAATACAACCAGATCTAGTGCTGTTCAGCATTTCGGAGCTGTCCAACATCTAATTATGCTGAAAATTGAATGTAAAACTGCGAATTCACAGATAGTCCACTTTTTGACTTCTTTCGCTGAGATAAAGCGTTTTTGGCTTCTGGCTTGCTGATCACTTGAAACTTAATCATTAGACCTAATTCCAGTTTAATACAGCCAGATCTAGTGCTGCTCGGCCATTCGGAGCTGTCCAACAACTAACTAGGCTGAAAATTGAATGTAAAGCTGTAAATTCACAGATAGTCCATTTTTGACTTCTTTCGCTGAGATAAAGCGTTTTTGGCTTCTGGCTTGCTGATCATTTAGAACCTAAGAAGATCAACTAATTTCAGTTTAATACAACCAGATTTAGTGCTGCTCAGCATTTCGGAGCTGTCCAACATCTAACCAGGCTGAAAATTGAATGTACAGCTGCAAATTCACAGATAGTCCATTTTTGACTTCTTTCGCTGAGATAAAGCGTTTTTGGCTTCTGGCTTGCTGATCATTTAGAACCTAAGCAGATCAACTAATTTCAGTTTGATACAGCCAGATCAAGTGCTGCTCAGCCATTCGGAGCTGTCCAATAACTAACTAGGCTGAAACTTGAATGTAAAGCTGTAAATTCACAGATAGTCCATTTTTGACTTCTTTCGCTGAGATAAAGCGTTTTTGGCTTCTGGCTTGCTGATCATTTAGAACATAAGCAGATCAACTAATTTCAGTTTAATACAACCAGATCTAGTGCTGTTCAGCATTTCGGAGCTGTCCAACATCTAATTATGCTGAAAATTGAATGTAAAACTGCGAATTCACAGATAGTCCACTTTTTGACTTCTTTCGCTGAGATAAAGCGTTTTTGGCTTCTGGCTTGCTGATCACTTGAAACTTAATCATTAGACCTAATTCCAGTTTAATACAGCCAGATCTAGTGCTGCTCGGCCATTCGGAGCTGTCCAACAACTAACTAGGCTGAAAATTGAATGTAAAGCTGTAAATTCACAGATAGTCCATTTTTGACTTCTTTCGCTGAGATAAAGCGTTTTTGGCTTCTGGCTTGCTGATCATTTAGAACCTAAGAAGATCAACTAATTTCAGTTTAATACAACCAGATTTAGTGCTGCTCAGCATTTCGGAGCTGTCCAACATCTAACCAGGCTGAAAATTGAATGTACAGCTGCAAATTCACAGATAGTCCATTTTTGACTTCTTTCGCTGAGATTAAGCGTTTTTGGCTTCTGGCTTGCTGATCACTTGAAACTTAATCATTAGACCTAATTCCAGTTTAATACAGCCAGATCTAGTGCTGCTCAGCCATTCGGAGCTGTCCAACAACTAACTAGGCTGAAACTTGAATGTAAAGCTGTAAATTCACAGATAGTCCATTTTTGACTTCTTTCGCTGAGATAAAGCGTTTTTGGCATCTGGCTTGCTGATCATTTAGAACCTAAGAAGATCAACTAATTTCAGTTTAATACAACCAGATCTAGTGCTGCTCAGCATTTCGGAGCTGTCCAACATCTAACCAGGCTGAAAATTGAATGTACAGCTGCAAATTCACAGATAGTCCATTTTTGACTTCTTTCGCTGAGATAAAGCGTTTTTGGCTTCTGGCTTGCTGATCACTTGAAACTTAATCATTAGACCTAATTCCAGTTTAATACAGCCAGATCTAGTGCTGCTCAGCCATTCGGAGCTGTCCAACATCTAACTAGGCTGAAAATTGAATGTACAGCTGTAAATTCACAGATAGTCCATTTTTGACTTCTTTCGCTGAGATAAAGCGTTTTTGGCTTCTGGCTTGCTGATCATTTAGAACCTAAGCAGGTCAACTAATTTCAGTTTAATACAACCAGATCTAGTGCTGCTCAGTATTTCGGAGCTCTCCAACATGCAACAAGGCTGAAATTTGAATGTAAAGCTGCAAATTCACAGATAGTCCATTTTTGACTTCTTTCGCTGAGATAAAGCGTTTTTGGCTTCTGGCTTGCTGATCATTTAGAACCTAAGAAGATCAACTAATTTCAGTTTAATACAACCAGATTTAGTGCTGCTCAGCATTTCGGAGCTGTCCAACATCTAATTATGCTGAAAATTGAATGTAAAACTGCGAATTCACAGATAGTCCATTTTTGACTTCTTTCGCTGAGATAAAGCGTTTTTGGCTTCTGGCTTGCTGATCACTTGAAACTTAATCATTAGACCTAATTCCAGTTTAATACAGCCAGATCTAGTGCTGCTCAGCCATTCGGAGCTGTCCAACATCTAACTAGGCTGAAAATTGAATGTACAGCTGTAAATTCACAGATAGTCCATTTTTGACTTCTTTCGCTGAGATAAAGCGTTTTTGGCTTCTGGCTTGCTGATCATTTAGAACCTAAGCAGATCAACTAATTTCAGTTTAATACAACCAGATCTAGTGCTGCTCAGTATTTCGGAGCTCTCCAACATCCAACCAGGCTGAAAATTGAATGTACAGCTGCAAATTCACAGATAGTCAATTTTTGACTTCTTTCGCTGAGATAAAGCGTTTTTGGCTTCTGGCTTTCTGATTATTTAGAACCCAAGCAGAACAACTAATTTCAGTTTGATACAGCCAGATCAAGTGCTGCTCAGCCATTCGGAGCTGTCCAATAACTAACTAGGCTGAAACTTGAATGTAAAGCTGTAAATTCACAGATAGTCCATTTTTGACTTCTTTCGCTGAGATAAAGCGTTTTTGGCTTCTGGCTTGCTGATCATTTAGAACATAAGCAGATCAACTAATTTCAGTTTAATACAACCAGATCTAGTGCTGTTCAGCATTTCGGAGCTGTCCAACATCTAATTATGCTGAAAATTGAATGTAAAACTGCGAATTCACAGATAGTCCACTTTTTGACTTCTTTCGCTGAGATAAAGCGTTTTTGGCTTCTGGCTTGCTGATCACTTGAAACTTAATCATTAGACCTAATTCCAGTTTAATACAGCCAGATCTAGTGCTGCTCGGCCATTCGGAGCTGTCCAACAACTAACTAGGCTGAAAATTGAATGTAAAGCTGTAAATTCACAGATAGTCCATTTTTGACTTCTTTCGCTGAGATAAAGCGTTTTTGGCTTCTGGCTTGCTGATCATTTAGAACCTAAGAAGATCAACTAATTTCAGTTTAATACAACCAGATTTAGTGCTGCTCAGCATTTCGGAGCTGTCCAACATCTAACCAGGCTGAAAATTGAATGTACAGCTGCAAATTCACAGATAGTCCATTTTTGACTTCTTTCGCTGAGATAAAGCGTTTTTGGCTTCTGGCTTGCTGATCATTTAGAACCTAAGCAGATCAACTAATTTCAGTTTGATACAGCCAGATCAAGTGCTGCTCAGCCATTCGGAGCTGTCCAATAACTAACTAGGCTGAAACTTGAATGTAAAGCTGTAAATTCACAGATAGTCCATTTTTGACTTCTTTCGCTGAGATAAAGCGTTTTTGGCTTCTGGCTTGCTGATCATTTAGAACATAAGCAGATCAACTAATTTCAGTTTAATACAACCAGATCTAGTGCTGTTCAGCATTTCGGAGCTGTCCAACATCTAATTATGCTGAAAATTGAATGTAAAACTGCGAATTCACAGATAGTCCACTTTTTGACTTCTTTCGCTGAGATAAAGCGTTTTTGGCTTCTGGCTTGCTGATCACTTGAAACTTAATCATTAGACCTAATTCCAGTTTAATACAGCCAGATCTAGTGCTGCTCGGCCATTCGGAGCTGTCCAACAACTAACTAGGCTGAAAATTGAATGTAAAGCTGTAAATTCACAGATAGTCCATTTTTGACTTCTTTCGCTGAGATAAAGCGTTTTTGGCTTCTGGCTTGCTGATCATTTAGAACCTAAGAAGATCAACTAATTTCAGTTTAATACAACCAGATTTAGTGCTGCTCAGCATTTCGGAGCTGTCCAACATCTAACCAGGCTGAAAATTGAATGTACAGCTGCAAATTCACAGATAGTCCATTTTTGACTTCTTTCGCTGAGATTAAGCGTTTTTGGCTTCTGGCTTGCTGATCACTTGAAACTTAATCATTAGACCTAATTCCAGTTTAATACAGCCAGATCTAGTGCTGCTCAGCCATTCGGAGCTGTCCAACAACTAACTAGGCTGAAACTTGAATGTAAAGCTGTAAATTCACAGATAGTCCATTTTTGACTTCTTTCGCTGAGATAAAGCGTTTTTGGCATCTGGCTTGCTGATCATTTAGAACCTAAGAAGATCAACTAATTTCAGTTTAATACAACCAGATCTAGTGCTGCTCAGCATTTCGGAGCTGTCCAACATCTAACCAGGCTGAAAATTGAATGTACAGCTGCAAATTCACAGATAGTCCATTTTTGACTTCTTTCGCTGAGATAAAGCGTTTTTGGCTTCTGGCTTGCTGATCACTTGAAACTTAATCATTAGACCTAATTCCAGTTTAATACAGCCAGATCTAGTGCTGCTCAGCCATTCGGAGCTGTCCAACATCTAACTAGGCTGAAAATTGAATGTACAGCTGTAAATTCACAGATAGTCCATTTTTGACTTCTTTCGCTGAGATAAAGCGTTTTTGGCTTCTGGCTTGCTGATCATTTAGAACCTAAGCAGGTCAACTAATTTCAGTTTAATACAACCAGATCTAGTGCTGCTCAGTATTTCGGAGCTCTCCAACATCCAACAAGGCTGAAATTTGAATGTAAAGCTGCAAATTCACAGATAGTCAATTTTTGACTTCTTTCGCTGAGATAAAGCGTTTTTGGCTTCTGGCTTTCTGATTATTTAGAAACTAAGCAGAACAACTAATTTCAGTTTGATACAGCCAGATCAAGTGCTGCTCAGCCATTCGGAGCTGTCCAATAACTAACTAGGCAGTTTAATACAGCCAGATCTAGTGCTGCTCAGCCATTCGGAGCTGTCCAACAACTAACTAGGCTGAAACTTGAATGTAAAGCTGTAAATTCACAGATAGTCCATTTTTGACTTCTTTCGCTGAGATAAAGCGTTTTTGGCTTCTGGCTTGCTGATCATTTAGAACCTAAGAAGATCAACTAATTTCAGTTTAATACAACCAGATCTAGTGCTGCTCAGCATTTCGGAGCTGTCCAACATCTAACCAGGCTGAAAATTGAATGTACAGCTGCAAATTCACAGATAGTCCATTTTTGACTTCTTTCGCTGAGATAAAGCATTTTTGGCTTCTGGCTTGCTGATTATTTAGAAACTAAGCAGATCAACTAATTTCAGTTTGATACAGCCAGATCTAGTGCTGTTCAGCATTTCGGAGCTGTCCAACATCTAATTATGCTGAAAATTGAATGTAAAACTGCGAATTCACAGATAGTCCATTTTTGACTTCTTTCGCTGAGATAAAGCGTTTTTGGCTTCTGGCTTGCTGATCACTTGAAACTTAATCATTAGACCTAATTCCAGTTTAATACAGCCAGATCTAGTGCTGCTCAGCCATTCGGAGCTGTCCAACATCTAACTAGGCTGAAAATTGAATGTACAGCTGTAAATTCACAGATAGTCCATTTTTGACTTCTTTCGCTGAGATAAAGCGTTTTTGGCTTCTGGCTTGCTGATCATTTAGAACCTAAGCAGATCAACTAATTTCAGTTTAATACAACCAGATCTAGTGCTGCTCAGTATTTCGGAGCTCTCCAACATCCAACAAGGCTGAAATTTGAATGTAAAGCTGCAAATTCACAGATAGTCAATTTTTGACTTCTTTCGCTGAGATAAAGCGTTTTTGGCTTCTGGCTTTCTGATTATTTAGAAACTAAGCAGAACAACTAATTTCAGTTTGATACAGCCAGATCAAGTGCTGCTCAGCCATTCGGAGCTGTCCAATAACTAACTAGGCTGAAACTTGAATGTAAAGCTGTAAATTCACAGATAGTCCATTTTTGACTTCTTTCGCTGAGATAAAGCGTTTTTGGCTTCTGGCTTGCTGATCATTTAGAACATAAGCAGATCAACTAATTTCAGTTTAATACAACCAGATCTAGTGCTGTTCAGCATTTCGGAGCTGTCCAACATCTAATTATGCTGAAAATTGAATGTAAAACTGCGAATTCACAGATAGTCCACTTTTTGACTTCTTTCGCTGAGATAAAGCGTTTTTGGCTTCTGGCTTGCTGATCACTTGAAACTTAATCATTAGACCTATTTCCAGTTTAATACAGCCAGATCTAGTGCTGCTCGGCCATTCGGAGCTGTCCAACAACTAACTAGGCTGAAAATTGAATGTAAAGCTGTAAATTCACAGATAGTCCATTTTTGACTTCTTTCGCTGAGATAAAGCGTTTTTGGCTTCTGGCTTGCTGATCATTTAGAACCTAAGCAGATCAACTAATTTCAGCTTAATACAACCAGATCTAGTGCTGCTCAGTATTTCGGAGCTCTCCAACATCTAACAAGGCTGAAATTTGAATGTAAAGCTGCAAATTCACAGATAGTCCATTTTTGACTTCTTTCGCTGAGATAAAGCGTTTTTGGCTTCTGGCTTTCTGATTATTTAGAAACTAAGCAGAACAACTAATTTCAGTTTGATACAGCCAGATCTAGTGCTGTTCAGCATATCGGAGCTCTCCAACATCTAACAAGGCTGAAAATTGAATGTAAAGCTGCAAATTCACAGATAGTCCATTTTTGACTTCTTTCGCTGAGATAAAGCGTTTTTGGCTTCTGGCTTGCTGATCATTTAGAACCTAAGAAGATCAACTAATTTCAGTTTAATACAGCCAGATCAAGTGCTGCTCAGCCATTCGGAGCTGTCCAACATCTAACTAGGCTGAAAATTGAATGTACAGCTGTAAATTCACAGATAGTCAATTTTTGACTTCTTTCGCTGAGATAAAGCGTTTT
The DNA here is from genome assembly GCF_051168715.1 of Poecilia mexicana. Lineage (NCBI taxonomy): Eukaryota > Metazoa > Chordata > Actinopteri > Cyprinodontiformes > Poeciliidae > Poecilia > Poecilia mexicana. The sequence goes on along the minus strand of NW_028263379.1, from coordinate 3,170,706 downwards.
TGGCTTCTGGCTTTCTGATTATTTAGAACCCAAGCAGAACAACTAATTTCAGTTTGATACAGCCAGATCAAGTGCTGTTCAGCATTTCGGAGCTGTCCAACATCTAATTATGCTGAAAATTGAATGTAAAGCTGCGAATTCACAGATAGTCCATTTTTGACTTCTTTCGCTGAGATAAAGCGTTTTTGGCTTCTGGCTTGCTGATCACTTGAAACTTAATCATTAGACCTAATTCCAGTTTAATACAGCCAGATCTAGTGCTGCTCAGCCATTCGGAGCTGTCCAACAACTAACTAGGCTGAAACTTGAATGTAAATCTGTAAATTCACAGATAGTCCATTTTTGACTTCTTTCGCTGAGATAAAGCGTTTTTGGCTTCTGGCTTGCTGATCATTTAGAACCTAAGAAGATCAACTAATTTCAGTTTAATACAACCAGATCTAGTGCTGCTCAGCATTTCGGAGCTGTCCAACATCTAACCAGGCTGAAAATTGAATGTACAGCTGCAAATTCACAGATAGTCCATTTTTGACTTCTTTCGCTGAGATAAAGCGTTTTTGGCTTCTGGCTTTCTGATCACTTGAAACTTAATCATTAGACCTAATTCCAGTTTAATACAGCCAGATCTAGTGCTGCTCAGCCATTCGGAGCTGTCCAACAACTAACTAGGCTGAAACTTGAATGTAAAGCTGTAAATTCACAGATAGTCCATTTTTGACTTCTTTCGCTGAGATAAAGCGTTTTTGGCTTCTGGCTTTCTGATCATTTGTAACTTAAGCAGATCAACTAATTTCAGCTTATTACAGCTAGATCTAGTGCTGCTCAGCATTTCGGAGCTGTCCAACAACTAACAAGGCTGAAAATTGAATGTAAAGCTGCAAATTCACAGATAGTCCATTTTTGACTTCTTTCGCTGAGATAAAGCGTTTTTGGCTTCTGGCTTTCTGATCATTTGTAACTTAAGCAGATCAACTAATTTCAGCTTATTACAGCTAGACCTAGTGCTGCTCAGCATTTCGGAGCTGTCCAACAACTGACAAGGCTGAAAATTGAATGTAAAGCTGCAAATTCACAGATAGTCCATTTTTGACTTCTTTCGCTGAGATAAAGCGTTTTTGGCTTCTGGCTTTCTGATCATTTGTAACTTAAGCAGATCAACTAATTTCAGCTTATTACAGCTCGATCTAGTGCTGCTCAGCATTTCGGAGCTGTCCAACAACTAACAAGGCTGAAAATTGAATGTAAAGCTGCAAATTCACAGATAGTCCATTTTTGACTTCTTTCGCTGAGATAAAGCGTTTTTGGCTTCTGGCTTTCTGATCATTTGTAACTTAAGCAGATCAACTAATTTCAGCTTATTACAGCCAGATCTAGTGCTGCTCAGCATTTCGGAGCTGTCCAACAACTAACAAGGCTGGAAATTGAACGTAAAGCTGCAAATTCACAGATAGTCCATTTTTGACTTCTTTCGCTGAGATTAAGCGTTTTTGGCTTCTGGCTTGCTGATCACTTGAAACTTAATCATTAGACCTAATTCCAGTTTGATACAGCCAGATCTAGTGCTGCTCAGCCATTCGGAGCTGTCCAACAACTAACTAGGCTGAAACTTGAATGTAAAACTGCGAATTCACAGATAGTCCATTTTTGACTTCTTTCGCTGAGATAAAGCGTTTTTGGCTTCTGGCTTGCTGATCATTTAGAACCTAAGAAGATCAACTAATTTCAGTTTAATACAACCAGATCTAGTGCTGCTCAGCATTTCGGAGCTGTCCAACATCTAACCAGGCTGAAAATTGAATGTACAGCTGCAAATTCACAGATAGTCCATTTTTGACTTCTTTCGCTGAGATAAAGCATTTTTGGCTTCTGGCTTGCTGATTATTTAGAAACTAAGCAGATCAACTAATTTCAGTTTGATACAGCCAGATCTAGTGCTGTTCAGCATTTCGGAGCTGTCCAACATCTAATTATGCTGAAAATTGAATGTAAAACTGCGAATTCACAGATAGTCCATTTTTGACTTCTTTCGCTGAGATAAAGCGTTTTTGGCTTCTGGCTTGCTGATCACTTGAAACTTAATCATTAGACCTAATTCCAGTTTAATACAGCCAGATCTAGTGCTGCTCAGCATTTCGGAGCTCTCCAACATCTAACAAGGCTGAAATTTGAATGTAAAGCTGCAAATTCACAGATAGTCCATTTTTGACTTCTTTCGCTGAGATAAAGCGTTTTTGGCTTCTGGCTTGCTGATCATTTAGAACCTAAGCAGATCAACTAATTTCAGTTTAATACAACCAGATCTAGTGCTGCTCAGCATTTCGGAGCTGTCCAACATCTAACCAGGCTGAAAATTGAATGTACAGCTGCAAATTCACAGATAGTCCATTTTTGACTTCTTTCGCTGAGATAAAGCGTTTTCGGCTTCTGGCTTGCTGATCACTTGAAACTTAATCATTAGACCTAATTCCATTTTAATACAGCCAGATCTAGTGCTGCTCAGCCATTCGGAGCTGTCCAACATCTAACAAGGCTGAAATTTGAATGTAAAGCTGCAAATTCACAGATAGTCCATTTTTGACTTCTTTCGCTGAGATAAAGCGTTTTTGGCTTCTGGCTTTCTGATTATTTAGAACCCAAGCAGAACAACTAATTTCAGTTTGATACAGCCAGATCTAGTGCTGTTCAGCATATCGGAGCTCTCCAACATCTAACAAGGCTGAAAATTGAATGTAAAGCTGCAAATTCACAGATAGTCCATTTTTGACTTCTTTCGCTGAGATAAAGCGTTTTTGACTTCTGGCTTGCTGGTCATTTAGAACCTAAGAAGATCAACTAATTTCATTTTAATACAGCCAGATCAAGTGCTGCTCAGCCATTCGGAGCTGTCCAACATCTAACTAGACTGAAAATTGAATGTACAGCTGTAAATTCACAGATAGTCAATTTTTGACTTCTTTCGCTGAGATAAAGCGTTTTTGGCCTCTGGCTTTCTGATTATTTAGAACCCAAGCAGAACAACTAATTTCAGTTTGATTCAGCCAGATCAAGTGCTGCTCAGCCATTCGGAGCTGTCCAATAACTAACTAGGCTGAAACTTGAATGTAAAGCTGTAAATTCACAGATAGTCCATTTTTGACTTCTTTCGCTGAGATAAAGCGTTTTTGGCTTCTGGCTTGCTGATCATTTAGAACCTAAGAAGATCAACTAATTTCATTTTAATACAGCCAGATCTAGTGCTGTTCAGCATTTCGGAGCTGTCCAACATCTAATTATGCTGAAAATTGAATGTAAAGCTGCGAATTCACAGATAGTCCATTTTTGACTTCTTTCGCTGAGATAAAGCGTTTTTGGCTTCTGGCTTGCTGATCAGTTGAAACTTAATCATTAGACCTAATTCCAGTTTAATACAGCCAGATCTAGTGCTGCTCAGCCATTCGGAGCTGTCCAACATCTAACTAGGCTGAAACTTGAATGTAAATCTGTAAATTCACAGATAGTCCGTTTTTGACTTCTTTCGCTGAGATAAAGCGTTTTTGGCTTCTGGCTTGCTGATCATTTAGAACCTAAGAAGATCAACTAATTTCAGTTTAATACAACCAGATCTAGTGCTGCTCAGCATTTCGGAGCTGTCCAACATCTAACCAGGCTGAAAATTGAATGTACAGCTGCAAATTCACAGATAGTCCATTTTTGACTTCTTTCGCTGAGATAAAGCGTTTTTGGCTTCTGGCTTTCTGATCACTTGAAACTTAATCATTAGACCTAATTCCAGTTTAATACAGCCAGATCTAGTGCTGCTCAGCCATTCGGAGCTGTCCAACAACTAACTAGGCTGAAACTTGAATGTAAAGCTGTAAATTCACAGATAGTCCATTTTTGACTTCTTTCGCTGAGATAAAGCGTTTTTGGCTTCTGGCTTTCTGATCATTTGTAACTTAAGCAGATCAACTAATTTCAGCTTATTACAGCCAGATCTAGTGCTGCTCAGCATTTCGGAGCTGTCCAACAACTAACAAGGCTGAAAATTGAATGTAAAGCTGCAAATTCACAGATAGTCCATTTTTGACTTCTTTCGCTGAGATAAAGCGTTTTTGGCTTCTGGCTTTCTGATCATTTGTAACTTAAGCATATCAACTAATGTCAGGTTATTACAGCCAGATCTAGTGCTGCTCAGCATTTCGGAGCTGTCCAACAACTAACAAGGCTGAAAATTGAATGTAAAGCTGCAAATTCACAGATAGTCCATTTTTGACTTCTTTCGCTGAGATAAAGCGTTTTTGGCTTCTGGCTTTCTGATCATTTGTAACTTAAGCAGATCAACTAATTTCAGCTTATTACAGCTAGATCTAGTGCTGCTCAGCATTTCGGAGCTGTCCAACAACTAACAAGGCTGAAAATTGAATGTAAAGCTGCAAATTCACAGATAGTCCATTTTTGACTTCTTTCGCTGAGATAAAGCGTTTTTGGCTTCTGGCTTTCTGATCATTTGTAACTTAAGCAGATCAACTAATTTCAGCTTATTACAGCTAGACCTAGTGCTGCTCAGCATTTCGGAGCTGTCCAACAACTGACAAGGCTGAAAATTGAATGTAAAGCTGCAAATTCACAGATAGTCCATTTTTGACTTCTTTCGCTGAGATAAAGCGTTTTTGGCTTCTGGCTTTCTGATCATTTGTAACTAAAGCAGATCAACTAATTTCAGCTTATTACAGCTAGATCTAGTGCTGCTCAGCATTTCGGAGCTGTCCAACAACTAACAAGGCTGAAAATTGAATGTAAAGCTGCAAATTCACAGATAGTCCATTTTTGACTTCTTTCGCTGAGATAAAGCGTTTTTGGCTTCTGGCTTTCTGATCATTTGTAACTTAAGCAGATCAACTAATTTCAGCTTATTACAGCCAGATCTAGTGCTGCTCAGCATTTCGGAGCTGTCCAACAACTAACAAGGCTGGAAATTGAACGTAAAGCTGCAAATTCACAGATAGTCCATTTTTGACTTCTTTCGCTGAGATTAAGCGTTTTTGGCTTCTGGCTTGCTGATCACTTGAAACTTAATCATTAGACCTAATTCCAGTTTAATACAGCCAGATCTAGTGCTGCTCAGCCATTCGGAGCTGTCCAACAACTAACTAGGCTGAAACTTGAATGTAAAACTGCGAATTCACAGATAGTCCATTTTTGACTTCTTTCGCTGAGATAAAGCGTTTTTGGCTTCTGGCTTTCTGATCATTTGTAACTAAAGCAGATCAACTAATTTCAGGTTATTACAGCCAGATCTAGTGCTGCTCAGCATTTCGGAGCTGTCCAACAACTAACAAGGCTGAAAATTGAATGTAAAGCTGCAAATTCACAGATAGTCCATTTTTGACTTCTTTCGCTGAGATAAAGCGTTTTTGGCTTCTGGCTTGCTGATCATTTAGAACCTAAGAAGATCAACTAATTTCAGTTTAATACAACCAGATCTAGTGCTGCTCAGCATTTCGGAGCTGTCCAACATCTAACCAGGCTGAAAATTGAATGTACAGCTGCAAATTCACAGATAGTCCATTTTTGACTTCTTTCGCTGAGATAAAGCATTTTTGGCTTCTGGCTTGCTGATTATTTAGAAACTAAGCAGATCAACTAATTTCAGTTTGATACAGCCAGATCTAGTGCTGTTCAGCATTTCGGAGCTGTCCAACATCTAATTATGCTGAAAATTGAATGTAAAACTGCGAATTCACAGATAGTCCATTTTTGACTTCTTTCGCTGAGATAAAGCGTTTTTGGCTTCTGGCTTGCTGATCACTTGAAACTTAATCATTAGACCTAATTCCAGTTTAATACAGCCAGATCTAGTGCTGCTCAGCCATTCGGAGCTGTCCAACATCTAACTAGGCTGAAAATTGAATGTACAGCTGTAAATTCACAGATAGTCCATTTTTGACTTCTTTCGCTGAGATAAAGCGTTTTTGGCTTCTGGCTTGCTGATCATTTAGAACCTAAGAAGATCAACTAATTTCATTTTAATACAGCCAGATCTAGTGCTGTTCAGCATTTCGGAGCTGTCCAACATCTAATTATGCTGAAAATTGAATGTAAAGCTGCGAATTCACAGATAGTCCATTTTTGACTTCTTTCGCTGAGATAAAGCGTTTTTGGCTTCTGGCTTGCTGATCAGTTGAAACTTAATCATTAGACCTAATTCCAGTTTAATACAGCCAGATCTAGTGCTGCTCAGCCATTCGGAGCTGTCCAACATCTAACTAGGCTGAAACTTGAATGTAAATCTGTAAATTCACAGATAGTCCGTTTTTGACTTCTTTCGCTGAGATAAAGCGTTTTTGGCTTCTGGCTTGCTGATCATTTAGAACCTAAGAAGATCAACTAATTTCAGTTTAATACAACCAGATCTAGTGCTGCTCAGCATTTCGGAGCTGTCCAACATCTAACCAGGCTGAAAATTGAATGTACAGCTGCAAATTCACAGATAGTCCATTTTTGACTTCTTTCGCTGAGATAAAGCGTTTTTGGCTTCTGGCTTTCTGATCACTTGAAACTTAATCATTAGACCTAATTCCAGTTTAATACAGCCAGATCTAGTGCTGCTCAGCCATTCGGAGCTGTCCAACAACTAACTAGGCTGAAACTTGAATGTAAAGCTGTAAATTCACAGATAGTCCATTTTTGACTTCTTTCGCTGAGATAAAGCGTTTTTGGCTTCTGGCTTTCTGATCATTTGTAACTTAAGCAGATCAACTAATTTCAGCTTATTACAGCCAGATCTAGTGCTGCTCAGCATTTCGGAGCTGTCCAACAACTAACAAGGCTGAAAATTGAATGTAAAGCTGCAAATTCACAGATAGTCCATTTTTGACTTCTTTCGCTGAGATAAAGCGTTTTTGGCTTCTGGCTTTCTGATCATTTGTAACTTAAGCATATCAACTAATTTCAGGTTATTACAGCCAGATCTAGTGCTGCTCAGCATTTCGGAGCTGTCCAACAACTAACAAGGCTGAAAATTGAATGTAAAGCTGCAAATTCACAGATAGTCCATTTTTGACTTCTTTCGCTGAGATAAAGCGTTTTTGGCTTCTGGCTTTCTGATCATTTGTAACTTAAGCAGATCAACTAATTTCAGCTTATTACAGCTAGATCTAGTGCTGCTCAGCATTTCGGAGCTGTCCAACAACTAACAAGGCTGAAAATTGAATGTAAAGCTGCAAATTCACAGATAGTCCATTTTTGACTTCTTTCGCTGAGATAAAGCGTTTTTGGCTTCTGGCTTTCTGATCATTTGTAACTTAAGCAGATCAACTAATTTCAGCTTATTACAGCTAGACCTAGTGCTGCTCAGCATTTCGGAGCTGTCCAACAACTGACAAGGCTGAAAATTGAATGTAAAGCTGCAAATTCACAGATAGTCCATTTTTGACTTCTTTCGCTGAGATAAAGCGTTTTTGGCTTCTGGCTTTCTGATCATTTGTAACTAAAGCAGATCAACTAATTTCAGCTTATTACAGCTAGATCTAGTGCTGCTCAGCATTTCGGAGCTGTCCAACAACTAACAAGGCTGAAAATTGAATGTAAAGCTGCAAATTCACAGATAGTCCATTTTTGACTTCTTTCGCTGAGATAAAGCGTTTTTGGCTTCTGGCTTTCTGATCATTTGTAACTTAAGCAGATCAACTAATTTCAGCTTATTACAGCCAGATCTAGTGCTGCTCAGCATTTCGGAGCTGTCCAACAACTAACAAGGCTGGAAATTGAACGTAAAGCTGCAAATTCACAGATAGTCCATTTTTGACTTCTTTCGCTGAGATTAAGCGTTTTTGGCTTCTGGCTTGCTGATCACTTGAAACTTAATCATTAGACCTAATTCCAGTTTAATACAGCCAGATCTAGTGCTGCTCAGCCATTCGGAGCTGTCCAACAACTAACTAGGCTGAAACTTGAATGTAAAACTGCGAATTCACAGATAGTCCATTTTTGACTTCTTTCGCTGAGATAAAGCGTTTTTGGCTTCTGGCTTTCTGATCATTTGTAACTAAAGCAGATCAACTAATTTCAGGTTATTACAGCCAGATCTAGTGCTGCTCAGCATTTCGGAGCTGTCCAACAACTAACAAGGCTGAAAATTGAATGTAAAGCTGCAAATTCACAGATAGTCCATTTTTGACTTCTTTCGCTGAGATAAAGCGTTTTTGGCTTCTGGCTTGCTGATCATTTAGAACCTAAGAAGATCAACTAATTTCAGTTTAATACAACCAGATCTAGTGCTGCTCAGCATTTCGGAGCTGTCCAACATCTAACCAGGCTGAAAATTGAATGTACAGCTGCAAATTCACAGATAGTCCATTTTTGACTTCTTTCGCTGAGATTAAGCGTTTTTGGCTTCTGGCTTGCTGATCACTTGAAACTTAATCATTAGACCTAATTCCAGTTTAATACAGCCAGATCTAGTGCTGCTCAGCCATTCGGAGCTGTCCAACAACTAACTAGGCTGAAACTTGAATGTAAAACTGCGAATTCACAGATAGTCCATTTTTGACTTCTTTCGCTGAGATAAAGCGTTTTTGGCTTCTGGCTTTCTGATCATTTGTAACTAAAGCAGATCAACTAATTTCAGGTTATTACAGCCAGATCTAGTGCTGCTCAGCATTTCGGAGCTGTCCAACAACTAACAAGGCTGAAAATTGAATGTAAAGCTGCAAATTCACAGATAGTCCATTTTTGACTTCTTTCGCTGAGATAAAGCGTTTTTGGCTTCTGGCTTGCTGATCATTTAGAACCTAAGAAGATCAACTAATTTCAGTTTAATACAACCAGATCTAGTGCTGCTCAGCATTTCGGAGCTGTCCAACATCTAACCAGGCTGAAAATTGAATGTACAGCTGCAAATTCACAGATAGTCCATTTTTGACTTCTTTCGCTGAGATAAAGCATTTTTGGCTTCTGGCTTGCTGATTATTTAGAAACTAAGCAGATCAACTAATTTCAGTTTGATACAGCCAGATCTAGTGCTGTTCAGCATTTCGGAGCTGTCCAACATCTAATTATGCTGAAAATTGAATGTAAAACTGCGAATTCACAGATAGTCCATTTTTGACTTCTTTCGCTGAGATAAAGCGTTTTTGGCTTCTGGCTTGCTGATCACTTGAAACTTAATCATTAGACCTAATTCCAGTTTAATACAGCCAGATCTAGTGCTGCTCAGCCATTCGGAGCTGTCCAACATCTAACTAGGCTGAAAATTGAATGTACAGCTGTAAATTCACAGATAGTCCATTTTTGACTTCTTTCGCTGAGATAAAGCGTTTTTGGCTTCTGGCTTGCTGATCATTTAGAACCTAAGCAGATCAACTAATTTCAGTTTAATACAACCAGATCTAGTGCTGCTCAGTATTTCGGAGCTCTCCAACATCCAACAAGGCTGAAATTTGAATGTAAAGCTGCAAATTCACAGATAGTCAATTTTTGACTTCTTTCGCTGAGATAAAGCGTTTTTGGCTTCTGGCTTTCTGATTATTTAGAACCCAAGCAGAACAACTAATTTCAGTTTGATACAGCCAGATCAAGTGCTGCTCAGCCATTCGGAGCTGTCCAATAACTAACTAGGCTGAAACTTGAATGTAAGGCTGTAAATTCACAGATAGTCCATTTTTGACTTCTTTCGCTGAGATAAAGCGTTTTTGGCTTCTGGCTTGCTGATCATTTAGAACATAAGCAGATCAACTAATTTCAGTTTAATACAACCAGATCTAGTGCTGTTCAGCATTTCGGAGCTGTCCAACATCTAATTATGCTGAAAATTGAATGTAAAACTGCGAATTCACAGATAGTCCACTTTTTGACTTCTTTCGCTGAGATAAAGCGTTTTTGGCTTCTGGCTTGCTGATCACTTGAAACTTAATCATTAGACCTAATTCCAGTTTAATACAGCCAGATCTAGTGCTGCTCGGCCATTCGGAGCTGTCCAACAACTAACTAGGCTGAAAATTGAATGTAAAGCTGTAAATTCACAGATAGTCCATTTTTGACTTCTTTCGCTGAGATAAAGCGTTTTTGGCTTCTGGCTTGCTGATCATTTAGAACCTAAGAAGATCAACTAATTTCAGTTTAATACAACCAGATTTAGTGCTGCTCAGCATTTCGGAGCTGTCCAACATCTAATTATGCTGAAAATTGAATGTAAAACTGCGAATTCACAGATAGTCCATTTTTGACTTCTTTCGCTGAGATAAAGCGTTTTTGGCTTCTGGCTTGCTGATCACTTGAAACTTAATCATTAGACCTAATTCCAGTTTAATACAGCCAGATCTAGTGCTGCTCAGCCATTCGGAGCTGTCCAACATCTAACTAGGCTGAAAATTGAATGTACAGCTGTAAATTCACAGATAGTCCATTTTTGACTTCTTTCGCTGAGATAAAGCGTTTTTGGCTTCTGGCTTGCTGATCATTTAGAACCTAAGCAGATCAACTAATTTCAGTTTAATACAACCAGATCTAGTGCTGCTCAGTATTTCGGAGCTCTCCAACATCCAACAAGGCCGAAATTTGAATGTAAAGCTGCAAATTCACAGATAGTCAATTTTTGACTTCTTTCGCTGAGATAAAGCGTTTTTGGCTTCTGGCTTTCTGATTATTTAGAACCCAAGCAGAACAACTAATTTCAGTTTGATACAGCCAGATCAAGTGCTGCTCAGCCATTCGGAGCTGTCCAATAACTAACTAGGCTGAAACTTGAATGTAAAGCTGTAAATTCACAGATAGTCCATTTTTGACTTCTTTCGCTGAGATAAAGCGTTTTTGGCTTCTGGCTTGCTGATCATTTAGAACATAAGCAGATCAACTAATTTCAGTTTAATACAACCAGATCTAGTGCTGTTCAGCATTTCGGAGCTGTCCAACATCTAATTATGCTGAAAATTCAATGTAAAACTGCGAATTCACAGATAGTCCACTTTTTGACTTCTTTCGCTGAGATAAAGCGTTTTTGGCTTCTGGCTTGCTGATCACTTGAAACTTAATCATTAGACCTAATTCCAGTTTAATACAGCCAGATCTAGTGCTGCTCGGCCATTCGGAGCTGTCCAACAACTAACTAGGCTGAAAATTGAATGTAAAGCTGTAAATTCACAGATAGTCCATTTTTGACTTCTTTCGCTGATATAAAGCGTTTTTGGCTTCTGGCTTGCTGATCATTTAGAACCTAAGAAGATCAACTAATTTCAGTTTAATACAACCAGATTTAGTGCTGCTCAGCATTTCGGAGCTGTCCAACATCTAACCAGGCTGAAAATTGAATGTACAGCTGCAAATTCACAGATAGTCCATTTTTGACTTCTTTCGCTGAGATAAAGCGTTTTTGGCTTCTGGCTTGCTGATCATTTAGAACCTAAGCAGATCAACTAATTTCAGTGTGATACAGCCAGATCAAGTGCTGCTCAGCCATTCGGAGCTGTCCAATAACTAACTAGGCTGAAACTTGAATGTAAAGCTGTAAATTCACAGATAGTCCATTTTTGACTTCTTTCGCTGAGATAAAGCGTTTTTGGCTTCTGGCTTGCTGATCATTTAGAACATAAGCAGATCAACTAATTTCAGTTTAATACAACCAGATCTAGTGCTGTTCAGCATTTCGGAGCTGTCCAACATCTAATTATGCTGAAAATTGAATGTAAAACTGCGAATTCACAGATAGTCCACTTTTTGACTTCTTTCGCTGAGATAAAGCGTTTTTGGCTTCTGGCTTGCTGATCACTTGAAACTTAATCATTAGACCTAATTCCAGTTTAATACAGCCAGATCTAGTGCTGCTCGGCCATTCGGAGCTGTCCAACAACTAACTAGGCTGAAAATTGAATGTAAAGCTGTAAATTCACAGATAGTCCATTTTTGACTTCTTTCGCTGAGATAAAGCGTTTTTGGCTTCTGGCTTGCTGATCATTTAGAACCTAAGAAGATCAACTAATTTCAGTTTAATACAACCAGATTTAGTGCTGCTCAGCATTTCGGAGCTGTCCAACATCTAACCAGGCTGAAAATTGAATGTACAGCTGCAAATTCACAGATAGTCCATTTTTGACTTCTTTCGCTGAGATTAAGCGTTTTTGGCTTCTGGCTTGCTGATCACTTGAAACTTAATCATTAGACCTAATTCCAGTTTAATACAGCCAGATCTAGTGCTGCTCAGCCATTCGGAGCTGTCCAACAACTAACTAGGCTGAAACTTGAATGTAAAGCTGTAAATTCACAAATAGTCCATTTTTGACTTCTTTCGCTGAGATAAAGCGTTTTTGGCATCTGGCTTGCTGATCATTTAGAACCTAAGAAGATCAACTAATTTCAGTTTAATACAACCAGATCTAGTGCTGCTCAGCATTTCGGAGCTGTCCAACATCTAACCAGGCTGAAAATTGAATGTACAGCTGCAAATTCACAGATAGTCCATTTTTGACTTCTTTCGCTGAGATAAAGCGTTTTTGGCTTCTGGCTTTCTGATTATTTAGAAACTAAGCAGAACAACTAATTTCAGTTTGATACAGCCAGATCAAGTGCTGCTCAGCCATTCGGAGCTGTCCAATAACTAACTAGGCAGTTTAATACAGCCAGATCTAGTGCTGCTCAGCCATTCGGAGCTGTCCAACAACTAACTAGGCTGAAACTTGAATGTAAAGCTGTAAATTCACAGATAGTCCATTTTTGACTTCTTTCGCTGAGATAAAGCGTTTTTGGCTTCTGGCTTGCTGATCATTTAGAACCTAAGAAGATCAACTAATTTCAGTTTAATACAACCAGATCTAGTGCTGCTCAGCATTTCGGAGCTGTCCAACATCTAACCAGGCTGAAAATTGAATGTACAGCTGCAAATTCACAGATAGTCCATTTTTGACTTCTTTCGCTGAGATAAAGCATTTTTGGCTTCTGGCTTGCTGATTATTTAGAAACTAAGCAGATCAACTAATTTCAGTTTGATACAGCCAGATCTAGTGCTGTTCAGCATTTCGGAGCTGTCCAACATCTAATTATGCTGAAAATTGAATGTAAAACTGCGAATTCACAGATAGTCCATTTTTGACTTCTTTCGCTGAGATAAAGCGTTTTTGGCTTCTGGCTTGCTGATCACTTGAAACTTAATCATTAGACCTAATTCCAGTTTAATACAGCCAGATCTAGTGCTGCTCAGCCATTCGGAGCTGTCCAACATCTAACTAGGCTGAAAATTGAATGTACAGCTGTAAATTCACAGATAGTCCATTTTTGACTTCTTTCGCTGAGATAAAGCGTTTTTGGCTTCTGGCTTGCTGATCATTTAGAACCTAAGCAGATCAACTAATTTCAGTTTAATACAACCAGATCTAGTGCTGCTCAGTATTTCGGAGCTCTCCAACATCCAACAAGGCTGAAATTTGAATGTAAAGCTGCAAATTCACAGATAGTCAATTTTTGACTTCTTTCGCTGAGATAAAGCGTTTTTGGCTTCTGGCTTTCTGATTATTTAGAAACTAAGCAGAACAACTAATTTCAGTTTGATACAGCCAGATCAAGTGCTGCTCAGCCATTCGGAGCTGTCCAATAACTAACTAGGCTGAAACTTGAATGTAAAGCTGTAAATTCACAGATAGTCCATTTTTGACTTCTTTCGCTGAGATAAAGCGTTTTTGGCTTCTGGCTTGCTGATCATTTAGAACATAAGCAGATCAACTAATTTCAGTTTAATACAACCAGATCTAGTGCTGTTCAGCATTTCGGAGCTGTCCAACATCTAATTATGCTGAAAATTGAATGTAAAACTGCGAATTCACAGATAGTCCACTTTTTGACTTCTTTCGCTAAGATAAAGCGTTTTTGGCTTCTGGCTTGCTGATCACTTGAAACTTAATCATTAGACCTATTTCCAGTTTAATACAGCCAGATCTAGTGCTGCTCGGCCATTCGGAGCTGTCCAACAACTAACTAGGCTGAAAATTGAATGTAAAGCTGTAAATTCACAGATAGTCCATTTTTGACTTCTTTCGCTGAGATAAAGCGTTTTTGGCTTCTGGCTTGCTGATCATTTAGAACCTAAGCAGATCAACTAATTTCAGCTTAATACAACCAGATCTAGTGCTGCTCAGTATTTCGGAGCTCTCCAACATCTAACAAGGCTGAAATTTGAATGTAAAGCTGCAAATTCACAGATAGTCCATTTTTGACTTCTTTCGCTGAGATAAAGCGTTTTTGGCTTCTGGCTTTCTGATTATTTAGAACCCAAGCAGAACAACTAATTTCAGTTTGATACAGCCAGATCTAGTGCTGTTCAGCATATCGGAGCTCTCCAACATCTAACAAGGCTGAAAATTGAATGTAAAGCTGCAAATTCACAGATAGTCCATTTTTGACTTCTTTCGCTGAGATAAAGCGTTTTTGGCTTCTGGCTTGCTGATCATTTAGAACCTAAGAAGATCAACTAATTTCAGTTTAATACAGCCAGATCAAGTGCTGCTCAGCCATTCGGAGCTGTCCAACATCTAACTAGGCTGAAAATTGAATGTACAGCTGTAAATTCACAGATAGTCAATTTTTGACTTCTTTCGCTGAGATAAAGCGTTTTTGGCTTCTGGCTTTCTGATTATTTAGAACCCAAGCAGAACAACTAATTTCAGTTTGATACAGCCAGATCAAGTGCTGTTCAGCATTTCGGAGCTGTCCAACATCTAATTATGCTGAAAATTGAATGTAAAGCTGCGAATTCACAGATAGTCCATTTTTGACTTCTTTCGCTGAGATAAAGCGTTTTTGGCTTCTGGCTTGCTGATCACTTGAAACTTAATCATTAGACCTAATTCCAGTTTAATACAGCCAGATCTAGTGCTGCTCAGCCATTCGGAGCTGTCCAACAACTAACTAGGCTGAAACTTGAATGTAAATCTGTAAATTCACAGATAGTCCATTTTTGACTTCTTTCGCTGAGATAAAGCGTTTTTGGCTTCTGGCTTGCTGATCATTTAGAACCTAAGAAGATCAACTAATTTCAGTTTAATACAACCAGATCTAGTGCTGCTCAGCATTTCGGAGCTGTCCAACATCTAACCAGGCTGAAAATTGAATGTACAGCTGCAAATTCACAGATAGTCCATTTTTGACTTCTTTCGCTGAGATAAAGCGTTTTTGGCTTCTGGCTTTCTGATCACTTGAAACTTAATCATTAGACCTAATTCCAGTTTAATACAGCCAGATCTAGTGCTGCTCAGCCATTCGGAGCTGTCCAACAACTAACTAGGCTGAAACTTGAATGTAAAGCTGTAAATTCACAGATAGTCCATTTTTGACTTCTTTCGCTGAGATAAAGCGTTTTTGGCTTCTGGCTTTCTGATCATTTGTAACTTAAGCAGATCAACTAATTTCAGCTTATTACAGCTAGATCTAGTGCTGCTCAGCATTTCGGAGCTGTCCAACAACTAACAAGGCTGAAAATTGAATGTAAAGCTGCAAATTCACAGATAGTCCATTTTTGACTTCTTTCGCTGAGATAAAGCGTTTTTGGCTTCTGGCTTTCTGATCATTTGTAACTTAAGCAGATCAACTAATTTCAGCTTATTACAGCTAGACCTAGTGCTGCTCAGCATTTCGGAGCTGTCCAACAACTGACAAGGCTGAAAATTGAATGTAAAGCTGCAAATTCACAGATAGTCCATTTTTGACTTCTTTCGCTGAGATAAAGCGTTTTTGGCTTCTGGCTTTCTGATCATTTGTAACTTAAGCAGATCAACTAATTTCAGCTTATTACAGCTCGATCTAGTGCTGCTCAGCATTTCGGAGCTGTCCAACAACTAACAAGGCTGAAAATTGAATGTAAAGCTGCAAATTCACAGATAGTCCATTTTTGACTTCTTTCGCTGAGATAAAGCGTTTTTGGCTTCTGGCTTTCTGATCATTTGTAACTTAAGCAGATCAACTAATTTCAGCTTATTACAGCCAGATCTAGTGCTGCTCAGCATTTCGGAGCTGTCCAACAACTAACAAGGCTGGAAATTGAACGTAAAGCTGCAAATTCACAGATAGTCCATTTTTGACTTCTTTCGCTGAGATTAAGCGTTTTTGGCTTCTGGCTTGCTGATCACTTGAAACTTAATCATTAGACCTAATTCCAGTTTGATACAGCCAGATCTAGTGCTGCTCAGCCATTCGGAGCTGTCCAACAACTAACTAGGCTGAAACTTGAATGTAAAACTGCGAATTCACAGATAGTCCATTTTTGACTTCTTTCGCTGAGATAAAGCGTTTTTGGCTTCTGGCTTGCTGATCATTTAGAACCTAAGAAGATCAACTAATTTCAGTTTAATACAACCAGATCTAGTGCTGCTCAGCATTTCGGAGCTGTCCAACATCTAACCAGGCTGAAAATTGAATGTACAGCTGCAAATTCACAGATAGTCCATTTTTGACTTCTTTCGCTGAGATAAAGCATTTTTGGCTTCTGGCTTGCTGATTATTTAGAAACTAAGCAGATCAACTAATTTCAGTTTGATACAGCCAGATCTAGTGCTGTTCAGCATTTCGGAGCTGTCCAACATCTAATTATGCTGAAAATTGAATGTAAAACTGCGAATTCACAGATAGTCCATTTTTGACTTCTTTCGCTGAGATAAAGCGTTTTTGGCTTCTGGCTTGCTGATCACTTGAAACTTAATCATTAGACCTAATTCCAGTTTAATACAGCCAGATCTAGTGCTGCTCAGCATTTCGGAGCTCTCCAACATCTAACAAGGCTGAAATTTGAATGTAAAGCTGCAAATTCACAGATAGTCCATTTTTGACTTCTTTCGCTGAGATAAAGCGTTTTTGGCTTCTGGCTTGCTGATCATTTAGAACCTAAGCAGATCAACTAATTTCAGTTTAATACAACCAGATCTAGTGCTGCTCAGCATTTCGGAGCTGTCCAACATCTAACCAGGCTGAAAATTGAATGTACAGCTGCAAATTCACAGATAGTCCATTTTTGACTTCTTTCGCTGAGATAAAGCGTTTTCGGCTTCTGGCTTGCTGATCACTTGAAACTTAATCATTAGACCTAATTCCATTTTAATACAGCCAGATCTAGTGCTGCTCAGCCATTCGGAGCTGTCCAACATCTAACAAGGCTGAAATTTGAATGTAAAGCTGCAAATTCACAGATAGTCCATTTTTGACTTCTTTCGCTGAGATAAAGCGTTTTTGACTTCTGGCTTGCTGGTCATTTAGAACCTAAGAAGATCAACTAATTTCAGTTTAATACAACCAGATCTAGTGCTGCTCAGCATTTCGGAGCTGTCCAACATCTAACCAGGCTGAAAATTGAATGTACAGCTGCAAATTCACAGATAGTCCATTTTTGACTTCTTTCGCTGAGATAAAGCGTTTTTGACTTCTGGCTTGCTGGTCATTTAGAACCTAAGAAGATCAACTAATTTCATTTTAATACAGCCAGATCAAGTGCTGCTCAGCCATTCGGAGCTGTCCAACATCTAACTAGACTGAAAATTGAATGTACAGCTGTAAATTCACAGATAGTCAATTTTTGACTTCTTTCGCTGAGATAAAGCGTTTTTGGCCTCTGGCTTTCTGATTATTTAGAACCCAAGCAGAACAACTAATTTCAGTTTGATTCAGCCAGATCAAGTGCTGCTCAGCCATTCGGAGCTGTCCAATAACTAACTAGGCTGAAACTTGAATGTAAAGCTGTAAATTCACAGATAGTCCATTTTTGACTTCTTTCGCTGAGATAAAGCGTTTTTGGCTTCTGGCTTGCTGATCATTTAGAACCTAAGAAGATCAACTAATTTCATTTTAATACAGCCAGATCTAGTGCTGTTCAGCATTTCGGAGCTGTCCAACATCTAATTATGCTGAAAATTGAATGTAAAGCTGCGAATTCACAGATAGTCCATTTTTGACTTCTTTCGCTGAGATAAAGCGTTTTTGGCTTCTGGCTTGCTGATCAGTTGAAACTTAATCATTAGACCTAATTCCAGTTTAATACAGCCAGATCTAGTGCTGCTCAGCCATTCGGAGCTGTCCAACATCTAACTAGGCTGAAACTTGAATGTAAATCTGTAAATTCACAGATAGTCCGTTTTTGACTTCTTTCGCTGAGATAAAGCGTTTTTGGCTTCTGGCTTGCTGATCATTTAGAACCTAAGAAGATCAACTAATTTCAGTTTAATACAACCAGATCTAGTGCTGCTCAGCATTTCGGAGCTGTCCAACATCTAACCAGGCTGAAAATTGAATGTACAGCTGCAAATTCACAGATAGTCCATTTTTGACTTCTTTCGCTGAGATAAAGCGTTTTTGGCTTCTGGCTTTCTGATCACTTGAAACTTAATCATTAGACCTAATTCCAGTTTAATACAGCCAGATCTAGTGCTGCTCAGCCATTCGGAGCTGTCCAACAACTAACTAGGCTGAAACTTGAATGTAAAGCTGTAAATTCACAGATAGTCCATTTTTGACTTCTTTCGCTGAGATAAAGCGTTTTTGGCTTCTGGCTTTCTGATCATTTGTAACTTAAGCATATCAACTAATTTCAGGTTATTACAGCCAGATCTAGTGCTGCTCAGCATTTCGGAGCTGTCCAACAACTAACAAGGCTGAAAATTGAATGTAAAGCTGCAAATTCACAGATAGTCCATTTTTGACTTCTTTCGCTGAGATAAAGCGTTTTTGGCTTCTGGCTTTCTGATCATTTGTAACTTAAGCATATCAACTAATTTCAGGTTATTACAGCCAGATCTAGTGCTGCTCAGCATTTCGGAGCTGTCCAACAACTAACAAGGCTGAAAATTGAATGTAAAGCTGCAAATTCACAGATAGTCCATTTTTGACTTCTTTCGCTGAGATAAAGCGTTTTTGGCTTCTGGCTTGCTGATCATTTAGAACCTAAGAAGATCAACTAATTTCAGTTTAATACAGCCAGATCAAGTGCTGCTCAGCCATTCGGAGCTGTCCAACATCTAACTAGGCTGAAAATTGAATGTACAGCTGTAAATTCACAGATAGTCAATTTTTGACTTCTTTCGCTGAGATAAAGCGTTTTTGGCTTCTGGCTTTCTGATTATTTAGAACCCAAGCAGAACAACTAATTTCAGTTTGATACAGCCAGATCAAGTGCTGTTCAGCATTTCGGAGCTGTCCAACATCTAATTATGCTGAAAATTGAATGTAAAGCTGCGAATTCACAGATAGTCCATTTTTGACTTCTTTCGCTGAGATAAAGCGTTTTTGGCTTCTGGCTTGCTGATCACTTGAAACTTAATCATTAGACCTAATTCCAGTTTAATACAGCCAGATCTAGTGCTGCTCAGCCATTCGGAGCTGTCCAACAACTAACTAGGCTGAAACTTGAATGTAAATCTGTAAATTCACAGATAGTCCATTTTTGACTTCTTTCGCTGAGATAAAGCGTTTTTGGCTTCTGGCTTGCTGATCATTTAGAACCTAAGAAGATCAACTAATTTCAGTTTAATACAACCAGATCTAGTGCTGCTCAGCATTTCGGAGCTGTCCAACATCTAACCAGGCTGAAAATTGAATGTACAGCTGCAAATTCACAGATAGTCCATTTTTGACTTCTTTCGCTGAGATAAAGCGTTTTTGGCTTCTGGCTTTCTGATCACTTGAAACTTAATCATTAGACCTAATTCCAGTTTAATACAGCCAGATCTAGTGCTGCTCAGCCATTCGGAGCTGTCCAACAACTAACTAGGCTGAAACTTGAATGTAAAGCTGTAAATTCACAGATAGTCCATTTTTGACTTCTTTCGCTGAGATAAAGCGTTTTTGGCTTCTGGCTTTCTGATCATTTGTAACTTAAGCAGATCAACTAATTTCAGCTTATTACAGCTAGATCTAGTGCTGCTCAGCATTTCGGAGCTGTCCAACAACTAACAAGGCTGAAAATTGAATGTAAAGCTGCAAATTCACAGATAGTCCATTTTTGACTTCTTTCGCTGAGATAAAGCGTTTTTGGCTTCTGGCTTTCTGATCATTTGTAACTTAAGCAGATCAACTAATTTCAGCTTATTACAGCTAGACCTAGTGCTGCTCAGCATTTCGGAGCTGTCCAACAACTGACAAGGCTGAAAATTGAATGTAAAGCTGCAAATTCACAGATAGTCCATTTTTGACTTCTTTCGCTGAGATAAAGCGTTTTTGGCTTCTGGCTTTCTGATCATTTGTAACTTAAGCAGATCAACTAATTTCAGCTTATTACAGCTCGATCTAGTGCTGCTCAGCATTTCGGAGCTGTCCAACAACTAACAAGGCTGAAAATTGAATGTAAAGCTGCAAATTCACAGATAGTCCATTTTTGACTTCTTTCGCTGAGATAAAGCGTTTTTGGCTTCTGGCTTTCTGATCATTTGTAACTTAAGCAGATCAACTAATTTCAGCTTATTACAGCCAGATCTAGTGCTGCTCAGCATTTCGGAGCTGTCCAACAACTAACAAGGCTGGAAATTGAACGTAAAGCTGCAAATTCACAGATAGTCCATTTTTGACTTCTTTCGCTGAGATTAAGCGTTTTTGGCTTCTGGCTTGCTGATCACTTGAAACTTAATCATTAGACCTAATTCCAGTTTGATACAGCCAGATCTAGTGCTGCTCAGCCATTCGGAGCTGTCCAACAACTAACTAGGCTGAAACTTGAATGTAAAACTGCGAATTCACAGATAGTCCATTTTTGACTTCTTTCGCTGAGATAAAGCGTTTTTGGCTTCTGGCTTGCTGATCATTTAGAACCTAAGAAGATCAACTAATTTCAGTTTAATACAACCAGATCTAGTGCTGCTCAGCATTTCGGAGCTGTCCAACATCTAACCAGGCTGAAAATTGAATGTACAGCTGCAAATTCACAGATAGTCCATTTTTGACTTCTTTCGCTGAGATAAAGCATTTTTGGCTTCTGGCTTGCTGATTATTTAGAAACTAAGCAGATCAACTAATTTCAGTTTGATACAGCCAGATCTAGTGCTGTTCAGCATTTCGGAGCTGTCCAACATCTAATTATGCTGAAAATTGAATGTAAAACTGCGAATTCACAGATAGTCCATTTTTGACTTCTTTCGCTGAGATAAAGCGTTTTTGGCTTCTGGCTTGCTGATCACTTGAAACTTAATCATTAGACCTAATTCCAGTTTAATACAGCCAGATCTAGTGCTGCTCAGCATTTCGGAGCTCTCCAACATCTAACAAGGCTGAAATTTGAATGTAAAGCTGCAAATTCACAGATAGTCCATTTTTGACTTCTTTCGCTGAGATAAAGCGTTTTTGGCTTCTGGCTTGCTGATCATTTAGAACCTAAGCAGATCAACTAATTTCAGTTTAATACAACCAGATCTAGTGCTGCTCAGCATTTCGGAGCTGTCCAACATCTAACCAGGCTGAAAATTGAATGTACAGCTGCAAATTCACAGATAGTCCATTTTTGACTTCTTTCGCTGAGATAAAGCGTTTTCGGCTTCTGGCTTGCTGATCACTTGAAACTTAATCATTAGACCTAATTCCATTTTAATACAGCCAGATCTAGTGCTGCTCAGCCATTCGGAGCTGTCCAACATCTAACAAGGCTGAAATTTGAATGTAAAGCTGCAAATTCACAGATAGTCCATTTTTGACTTCTTTCGCTGAGATAAAGCGTTTTTGACTTCTGGCTTGCTGGTCATTTAGAACCTAAGAAGATCAACTAATTTCAGTTTAATACAACCAGATCTAGTGCTGCTCAGCATTTCGGAGCTGTCCAACATCTAACCAGGCTGAAAATTGAATGTACAGCTGCAAATTCACAGATAGTCCATTTTTGACTTCTTTCGCTGAGATAAAGCGTTTTTGACTTCTGGCTTGCTGGTCATTTAGAACCTAAGAAGATCAACTAATTTCATTTTAATACAGCCAGATCAAGTGCTGCTCAGCCATTCGGAGCTGTCCAACATCTAACTAGACTGAAAATTGAATGTACAGCTGTAAATTCACAGATAGTCAATTTTTGACTTCTTTCGCTGAGATAAAGCGTTTTTGGCCTCTGGCTTTCTGATTATTTAGAACCCAAGCAGAACAACTAATTTCAGTTTGATTCAGCCAGATCAAGTGCTGCTCAGCCATTCGGAGCTGTCCAATAACTAACTAGGCTGAAACTTGAATGTAAAGCTGTAAATTCACAGATAGTCCATTTTTGACTTCTTTCGCTGAGATAAAGCGTTTTTGGCTTCTGGCTTGCTGATCATTTAGAACCTAAGAAGATCAACTAATTTCATTTTAATACAGCCAGATCTAGTGCTGTTCAGCATTTCGGAGCTGTCCAACATCTAATTATGCTGAAAATTGAATGTAAAGCTGCGAATTCACAGATAGTCCATTTTTGACTTCTTTCGCTGAGATAAAGCGTTTTTGGCTTCTGGCTTGCTGATCAGTTGAAACTTAATCATTAGACCTAATTCCAGTTTAATACAGCCAGATCTAGTGCTGCTCAGCCATTCGGAGCTGTCCAACATCTAACTAGGCTGAAACTTGAATGTAAATCTGTAAATTCACAGATAGTCCGTTTTTGACTTCTTTCGCTGAGATAAAGCGTTTTTGGCTTCTGGCTTGCTGATCATTTAGAACCTAAGAAGATCAACTAATTTCAGTTTAATACAACCAGATCTAGTGCTGCTCAGCATTTCGGAGCTGTCCAACATCTAACCAGGCTGAAAATTGAATGTACAGCTGCAAATTCACAGATAGTCCATTTTTGACTTCTTTCGCTGAGATAAAGCGTTTTTGGCTTCTGGCTTTCTGATCACTTGAAACTTAATCATTAGACCTAATTCCAGTTTAATACAGCCAGATCTAGTGCTGCTCAGCCATTCGGAGCTGTCCAACAACTAACTAGGCTGAAACTTGAATGTAAAGCTGTAAATTCACAGATAGTCCATTTTTGACTTCTTTCGCTGAGATAAAGCGTTTTTGGCTTCTGGCTTTCTGATCATTTGTAACTTAAGCAGATCAACTAATTTCAGCTTATTACAGCCAGATCTAGTGCTGCTCAGCATTTCGGAGCTGTCCAACAACTAACAAGGCTGAAAATTGAATGTAAAGCTGCAAATTCACAGATAGTCCATTTTTGACTTCTTTCGCTGAGATAAAGCGTTTTTGGCTTCTGGCTTTCTGATCATTTGTAACTTAAGCATATCAACTAATTTCAGGTTATTACAGCCAGATCTAGTGCTGCTCAGCATTTCGGAGCTGTCCAACAACTAACAAGGCTGAAAATTGAATGTAAAGCTGCAAATTCACAGATAGTCCATTTTTGACTTCTTTCGCTGAGATAAAGCGTTTTTGGCTTCTGGCTTTCTGATCATTTGTAACTTAAGCAGATCAACTAATTTCAGCTTATTACAGCTAGATCTAGTGCTGCTCAGCATTTCGGAGCTGTCCAACAACTAACAAGGCTGAAAATTGAATGTAAAGCTGCAAATTCACAGATAGTCCATTTTTGACTTCTTTCGCTGAGATAAAGCGTTTTTGGCTTCTGGCTTTCTGATCATTTGTAACTTAAGCAGATCAACTAATTTCAGCTTATTACAGCTAGACCTAGTGCTGCTCAGCATTTCGGAGCTGTCCAACAACTGACAAGGCTGAAAATTGAATGTAAAGCTGCAAATTCACAGATAGTCCATTTTTGACTTCTTTCGCTGAGATAAAGCGTTTTTGGCTTCTGGCTTTCTGATCATTTGTAACTAAAGCAGATCAACTAATTTCAGCTTATTACAGCTAGATCTAGTGCTGCTCAGCATTTCGGAGCTGTCCAACAACTAACAAGGCTGAAAATTGAATGTAAAGCTGCAAATTCACAGATAGTCCATTTTTGACTTCTTTCGCTGAGATAAAGCGTTTTTGGCTTCTGGCTTTCTGATCATTTGTAACTTAAGCAGATCAACTAATTTCAGCTTATTACAGCCAGATCTAGTGCTGCTCAGCATTTCGGAGCTGTCCAACAACTAACAAGGCTGGAAATTGAACGTAAAGCTGCAAATTCACAGATAGTCCATTTTTGACTTCTTTCGCTGAGATTAAGCGTTTTTGGCTTCTGGCTTGCTGATCACTTGAAACTTAATCATTAGACCTAATTCCAGTTTAATACAGCCAGATCTAGTGCTGCTCAGCCATTCGGAGCTGTCCAACAACTAACTAGGCTGAAAATTGAATGTACAGCTGCAAATTCACAGATAGTCCATTTTTGACTTCTTTCGCTGAGATAAAGCGTTTTTGACTTCTGGCTTGCTGGTCATTTAGAACCTAAGAAGATCAACTAATTTCATTTTAATACAGCCAGATCAAGTGCTGCTCAGCCATTCGGAGCTGTCCAACATCTAACTAGACTGAAAATTGAATGTACAGCTGTAAATTCACAGATAGTCCATTTTTGACTTCTTTCGCTGAGATAAAGCGTTTTTGGCTTCTGGCTTGCTGATCATTTAGAACCTAAGCAGGTCAACTAATTTCAGTTTAATACAACCAGATCTAGTGCTGCTCAGTATTTCGGAGCTCTCCAACATCCAACAAGGCTGAAATTTGAATGTAAAGCTGCAAATTCACAGATAGTCAATTTTTGACTTCTTTCGCTGAGATAAAGCGTTTTTGGCTTCTGGCTTTCTGATTATTTAGAACCCAAGCAGAACAACTAATTTCAGTTTGATACAGCCAGATCAAGTGCTGTTCAGCATTTCGGAGCTGTCCAACATCTAATTATGCTGAAAATTGAATGTAAAGCTGCGAATTCACAGATAGTCCATTTTTGACTTCTTTCGCTGAGATAAAGCGTTTTTGGCTTCTGGCTTGCTGATCACTTGAAACTTAATCATTAGACCTAATTCCAGTTTAATACAGCCAGATCTAGTGCTGCTCAGCCATTCGGAGCTGTCCAACAACTAACTAGGCTGAAACTTGAATGTAAATCTGTAAATTCACAGATAGTCCATTTTTGACTTCTTTCGCTGAGATAAAGCGTTTTTGGCTTCTGGCTTGCTGATCATTTAGAACCTAAGAAGATCAACTAATTTCAGTTTAATACAACCAGATCTAGTGCTGCTCAGCATTTCGGAGCTGTCCAACATCTAACCAGGCTGAAAATTGAATGTACAGCTGCAAATTCACAGATAGTCCATTTTTGACTTCTTTCGCTGAGATAAAGCGTTTTTGGCTTCTGGCTTTCTGATCACTTGAAACTTAATCATTAGACCTAATTCCAGTTTAATACAGCCAGATCTAGTGCTGCTCAGCCATTCGGAGCTGTCCAACAACTAACTAGGCTGAAACTTGAATGTAAAGCTGTAAATTCACAGATAGTCCATTTTTGACTTCTTTCGCTGAGATAAAGCGTTTTTGGCTTCTGGCTTGCTGATCATTTAGAACATAAGCAGATCAACTAATTTCAGTTTAATACAACCAGATCTAGTGCTGTTCAGCATTTCGGAGCTGTCCAACATCTAATTATGCTGAAAATTGAATGTAAAACTGCGAATTCACAGATAGTCCACTTTTTGACTTCTTTCGCTGAGATAAAGCGTTTTTGGCTTCTGGCTTTCTGATCATTTGTAACTTAAGCATATCAACTAATTTCAGGTTATTACAGCCAGATCTAGTGCTGCTCAGCATTTCGGAGCTGTCCAACAACTAACAAGGCTGAAAATTGAATGTAAAGCTGCAAATTCACAGATAGTCCATTTTTGACTTCTTTCGCTGAGATAAAGCGTTTTTGGCTTCTGGCTTTCTGATCATTTGTAACTTAAGCAGATCAACTAATTTCAGCTTATTACAGCTAGATCTAGTGCTGCTCAGCATTTCGGAGCTGTCCAACAACTAACAAGGCTGAAAATTGAATGTAAAGCTGCAAATTCACAGATAGTCCATTTTTGACTTCTTTCGCTGAGATAAAGCGTTTTTGGCTTCTGGCTTTCTGATCATTTGTAACTTAAGCAGATCAACTAATTTCAGCTTATTACAGCTAGACCTAGTGCTGCTCAGCATTTCGGAGCTGTCCAACAACTGACAAGGCTGAAAATTGAATGTAAAGCTGCAAATTCACAGATAGTCCATTTTTGACTTCTTTCGCTGAGATAAAGCGTTTTTGGCTTCTGGCTTTCTGATCATTTGTAACTAAAGCAGATCAACTAATTTCAGCTTATTACAGCTAGATCTAGTGCTGCTCAGCATTTCGGAGCTGTCCAACAACTAACAAGGCTGAAAATTGAATGTAAAGCTGCAAATTCACAGATAGTCCATTTTTGACTTCTTTCGCTGAGATAAAGCGTTTTTGGCTTCTGGCTTTCTGATCATTTGTAACTTAAGCAGATCAACTAATTTCAGCTTATTACAGCCAGATCTAGTGCTGCTCAGCATTTCGGAGCTGTCCAACAACTAACAAGGCTGGAAATTGAACGTAAAGCTGCAAATTCACAGATAGTCCATTTTTGACTTCTTTCGCTGAGATTAAGCGTTTTTGGCTTCTGGCTTGCTGATCACTTGAAACTTAATCATTAGACCTAATTCCAGTTTAATACAGCCAGATCTAGTGCTGCTCAGCCATTCGGAGCTGTCCAACAACTAACTAGGCTGAAAATTGAATGTACAGCTGCAAATTCACAGATAGTCCATTTTTGACTTCTTTCGCTGAGATAAAGCGTTTTTGACTTCTGGCTTGCTGGTCATTTAGAACCTAAGAAGATCAACTAATTTCATTTTAATACAGCCAGATCAAGTGCTGCTCAGCCATTCGGAGCTGTCCAACATCTAACTAGACTGAAAATTGAATGTACAGCTGTAAATTCACAGATAGTCCATTTTTGACTTCTTTCGCTGAGATAAAGCGTTTTTGGCTTCTGGCTTGCTGATCATTTAGAACCTAAGCAGGTCAACTAATTTCAGTTTAATACAACCAGATCTAGTGCTGCTCAGTATTTCGGAGCTCTCCAACATCCAACAAGGCTGAAATTTGAATGTAAAGCTGCAAATTCACAGATAGTCAATTTTTGACTTCTTTCGCTGAGATAAAGCGTTTTTGGCTTCTGGCTTTCTGATTATTTAGAAACTAAGCAGAACAACTAATTTCAGTTTGATACAGCCAGATCAAGTGCTGCTCAGCCATTCGGAGCTGTCCAATAACTAACTAGGCAGTTTAATACAGCCAGATCTAGTGCTGCTCAGCCATTCGGAGCTGTCCAACAACTAACTAGGCTGAAACTTGAATGTAAAGCTGTAAATTCACAGATAGTCCATTTTTGACTTCTTTCGCTGAGATAAAGCGTTTTTGGCTTCTGGCTTGCTGATCATTTAGAACCTAAGAAGATCAACTAATTTCAGTTTAATACAACCAGATCTAGTGCTGCTCAGCATTTCGGAGCTGTCCAACATCTAACCAGGCTGAAAATTGAATGTACAGCTGCAAATTCACAGATAGTCCATTTTTGACTTCTTTCGCTGAGATAAAGCATTTTTGGCTTCTGGCTTGCTGATTATTTAGAAACTAAGCAGATCAACTAATTTCAGTTTGATACAGCCAGATCTAGTGCTGTTCAGCATTTCGGAGCTGTCCAACATCTAATTATGCTGAAAATTGAATGTAAAACTGCGAATTCACAGATAGTCCATTTTTGACTTCTTTCGCTGAGATAAAGCGTTTTTGGCTTCTGGCTTGCTGATCACTTGAAACTTAATCATTAGACCTAATTCCAGTTTAATACAGCCAGATCTAGTGCTGCTCAGCATTTCAGAGCTGTCCAACATCTAACTAGGCTGAAAATTGAATGTACAGCTGTAAATTCACAGATAGTCCATTTTTGACTTCTTTCGCTGAGATAAAGCGTTTTTGGCTTCTGGCTTGCTGATCATTTAGAACCTAAGCAGATCAACTAATTTCAGTTTAATACAACCAGATCTAGTGCTGCTCAGTATTTCGGAGCTCTCCAACATCCAACAAGGCTGAAATTTGAATGTAAAGCTGCAAATTCACAGATAGTCAATTTTTGACTTCTTTCGCTGAGATAAAGCGTTTTTGGCTTCTGGCTTTCTGATTATTTAGAAACTAAGCAGAACAACTAATTTCAGTTTGATACAGCCAGATCAAGTGCTGCTCAGCCATTCGGAGCTGTCCAATAACTAACTAGGCTGAAACTTGAATGTAAAGCTGTAAATTCACAGATAGTCCATTTTTGACTTCTTTCGCTGAGATAAAGCGTTTTTGGCTTCTGGCTTGCTGATCATTTAGAACATAAGCAGATCAACTAATTTCAGTTTAATACAACCAGATCTAGTGCTGTTCAGCATTTCGGAGCTGTCCAACATCTAATTATGCTGAAAATTGAATGTAAAACTGCGAATTCACAGATAGTCCACTTTTTGACTTCTTTCGCTGAGATAAAGCGTTTTTGGCTTCTGGCTTGCTGATCACTTGAAACTTAATCATTAGACCTATTTCCAGTTTAATACAGCCAGATCTAGTGCTGCTCGGCCATTCGGAGCTGTCCAACAACTAACTAGGCTGAAAATTGAATGTAAAGCTGTAAATTCACAGATAGTCCATTTTTGACTTCTTTCGCTGAGATAAAGCGTTTTTGGCTTCTGGCTTGCTGATCATTTAGAACCTAAGCAGATCAACTAATTTCAGCTTAATACAACCAGATCTAGTGCTGCTCAGTATTTCGGAGCTCTCCAACATCTAACAAGGCTGAAATTTGAATGTAAAGCTGCAAATTCACAGATAGTCCATTTTTGACTTCTTTCGCTGAGATAAAGCGTTTTTGGCTTCTGGCTTTCTGATTATTTAGAACCCAAGCAGAACAACTAATTTCAGTTTGATACAGCCAGATCTAGTGCTGTTCAGCATATCGGAGCTCTCCAACATCTAACAAGGCTGAAAATTGAATGTAAAGCTGCAAATTCACAGATAGTCCATTTTTGACTTCTTTCGCTGAGATAAAGCGTTTTTGGCTTCTGGCTTGCTGATCATTTAGAACCTAAGAAGATCAACTAATTTCAGTTTAATACAGCCAGATCAAGTGCTGCTCAGCCATTCGGAGCTGTCCAACATCTAACTAGGCTGAAAATTGAATGTACAGCTGTAAATTCACAGATAGTCAATTTTTGACTTCTTTCGCTGAGATAAAGCGTTTTTGGCTTCTGGCTTTCTGATTATTTAGAACCCAAGCAGAACAACTAATTTCAGTTTGATACAGCCAGATCAAGTGCTGTTCAGCATTTCGGAGCTGTCCAACATCTAATTATGCTGAAAATTGAATGTAAAGCTGCGAATTCACAGATAGTCCATTTTTGACTTCTTTCGCTGAGATAAAGCGTTTTTGGCTTCTGGCTTGCTGATCACTTGAAACTTAATCATTAGACCTAATTCCAGTTTAATACAGCCAGATCTAGTGCTGCTCAGCCATTCGGAGCTGTCCAACAACTAACTAGGCTGAAACTTGAATGTAAATCTGTAAATTCACAGATAGTCCATTTTTGACTTCTTTCGCTGAGATAAAGCGTTTTTGGCTTCTGGCTTGCTGATCATTTAGAACCTAAGAAGATCAACTAATTTCAGTTTAATACAACCAGATCTAGTGCTGCTCAGCATTTCGGAGCTGTCCAACATCTAACCAGGCTGAAAATTGAATGTACAGCTGCAAATTCACAGATAGTCCATTTTTGACTTCTTTCGCTGAGATAAAGCGTTTTTGGCTTCTGGCTTTCTGATCACTTGAAACTTAATCATTAGACCTAATTCCAGTTTAATACAGCCAGATCTAGTGCTGCTCAGCCATTCGGAGCTGTCCAACAACTAACTAGGCTGAAACTTGAATGTAAAGCTGTAAATTCACAGATAGTCCATTTTTGACTTCTTTCGCTGAGATAAAGCGTTTTTGGCTTCTGGCTTGCTGATTATTTAGAAACTAAGCAGATCAACTAATTTCAGTTTGATACAGCCAGATCTAGTGCTGTTCAGCATTTCGGAGCTGTCCAACATCTAATTATGCTGAAAATTGAATGTAAAACTGCGAATTCACAGATAGTCCATTTTTGACTTCTTTCGCTGAGATAAAGCGTTTTTGGCTTCTGGCTTGCTGATCACTTGAAACTTAATCATTAGACCTAATTCCAGTTTAATACAGCCAGATCTAGTGCTGCTCAGCATTTCGGAGCTCTCCAACATCTAACAAGGCTGAAATTTGAATGTAAAGCTGCAAATTCACAGATAGTCCATTTTTGACTTCTTTCGCTGAGATAAAGCGTTTTTGGCTTCTGGCTTGCTGATCATTTAGAACCTAAGCAGATCAACTAATTTCAGTTTAATACAACCAGATCTAGTGCTGCTCAGCATTTCGGAGCTGTCCAACATCTAACCAGGCTGAAAATTGAATGTACAGCTGCAAATTCACAGATAGTCCATTTTTGACTTCTTTCGCTGAGATAAAGCGTTTTCGGCTTCTGGCTTGCTGATCACTTGAAACTTAATCATTAGACCTAATTCCATTTTAATACAGCCAGATCTAGTGCTGCTCAGCCATTCGGAGCTGTCCAACATCTAACAAGGCTGAAATTTGAATGTAAAGCTGCAAATTCACAGATAGTCCATTTTTGACTTCTTTCGCTGAGATAAAGCGTTTTTGACTTCTGGCTTGCTGGTCATTTAGAACCTAAGAAGATCAACTAATTTCAGTTTAATACAACCAGATCTAGTGCTGCTCAGCATTTCGGAGCTGTCCAACATCTAACCAGGCTGAAAATTGAATGTACAGCTGCAAATTCACAGATAGTCCATTTTTGACTTCTTTCGCTGAGATAAAGCGTTTTTGACTTCTGGCTTGCTGGTCATTTAGAACCTAAGAAGATCAACTAATTTCATTTTAATACAGCCAGATCAAGTGCTGCTCAGCCATTCGGAGCTGTCCAACATCTAACTAGACTGAAAATTGAATGTACAGCTGTAAATTCACAGATAGTCAATTTTTGACTTCTTTCGCTGAGATAAAGCGTTTTTGGCCTCTGGCTTTCTGATTATTTAGAACCCAAGCAGAACAACTAATTTCAGTTTGATTCAGCCAGATCAAGTGCTGCTCAGCCATTCGGAGCTGTCCAATAACTAACTAGGCTGAAACTTGAATGTAAAGCTGTAAATTCACAGATAGTCCATTTTTGACTTCTTTCGCTGAGATAAAGCGTTTTTGGCTTCTGGCTTGCTGATCATTTAGAACCTAAGAAGATCAACTAATTTCATTTTAATACAGCCAGATCTAGTGCTGTTCAGCATTTCGGAGCTGTCCAACATCTAATTATGCTGAAAATTGAATGTAAAGCTGCGAATTCACAGATAGTCCATTTTTGACTTCTTTCGCTGAGATAAAGCGTTTTTGGCTTCTGGCTTGCTGATCAGTTGAAACTTAATCATTAGACCTAATTCCAGTTTAATACAGCCAGATCTAGTGCTGCTCAGCCATTCGGAGCTGTCCAACATCTAACTAGGCTGAAACTTGAATGTAAATCTGTAAATTCACAGATAGTCCGTTTTTGACTTCTTTCGCTGAGATAAAGCGTTTTTGGCTTCTGGCTTGCTGATCATTTAGAACCTAAGAAGATCAACTAATTTCAGTTTAATACAACCAGATCTAGTGCTGCTCAGCATTTCGGAGCTGTCCAACATCTAACCAGGCTGAAAATTGAATGTACAGCTGCAAATTCACAGATAGTCCATTTTTGACTTCTTTCGCTGAGATAAAGCGTTTTTGGCTTCTGGCTTTCTGATCACTTGAAACTTAATCATTAGACCTAATTCCAGTTTAATACAGCCAGATCTAGTGCTGCTCAGCCATTCGGAGCTGTCCAACAACTAACTAGGCTGAAACTTGAATGTAAAGCTGTAAATTCACAGATAGTCCATTTTTGACTTCTTTCGCTGAGATAAAGCGTTTTTGGCTTCTGGCTTTCTGATCATTTGTAACTTAAGCATATCAACTAATTTCAGGTTATTACAGCCAGATCTAGTGCTGCTCAGCATTTCGGAGCTGTCCAACAACTAACAAGGCTGAAAATTGAATGTAAAGCTGCAAATTCACAGATAGTCCATTTTTGACTTCTTTCGCTGAGATAAAGCGTTTTTGGCTTCTGGCTTTCTGATCATTTGTAACTTAAGCATATCAACTAATTTCAGGTTATTACAGCCAGATCTAGTGCTGCTCAGCATTTCGGAGCTGTCCAACAACTAACAAGGCTGAAAATTGAATGTAAAGCTGCAAATTCACAGATAGTCCATTTTTGACTTCTTTCGCTGAGATAAAGCGTTTTTGGCTTCTGGCTTGCTGATCATTTAGAACCTAAGAAGATCAACTAATTTCAGTTTAATACAGCCAGATCAAGTGCTGCTCAGCCATTCGGAGCTGTCCAACATCTAACTAGGCTGAAAATTGAATGTACAGCTGTAAATTCACAGATAGTCAATTTTTGACTTCTTTCGCTGAGATAAAGCGTTTTTGGCTTCTGGCTTTCTGATTATTTAGAACCCAAGCAGAACAA
Source organism: Poecilia mexicana (assembly GCF_051168715.1). Taxonomy (NCBI): domain Eukaryota; kingdom Metazoa; phylum Chordata; class Actinopteri; order Cyprinodontiformes; family Poeciliidae; genus Poecilia; species Poecilia mexicana. The sequence goes on along the minus strand of NW_028263379.1, from coordinate 3,138,168 downwards.
CTAATTTCAGTTTGATACAGCCAGATCAAGTGCTGTTCAGCATTTCGGAGCTGTCCAACATCTAATTATGCTGAAAATTGAATGTAAAGCTGCGAATTCACAGATAGTCCATTTTTGACTTCTTTCGCTGAGATAAAGCGTTTTTGGCTTCTGGCTTGCTGATCACTTGAAACTTAATCATTAGACCTAATTCCAGTTTAATACAGCCAGATCTAGTGCTGCTCAGCCATTCGGAGCTGTCCAACAACTAACTAGGCTGAAACTTGAATGTAAATCTGTAAATTCACAGATAGTCCATTTTTGACTTCTTTCGCTGAGATAAAGCGTTTTTGGCTTCTGGCTTGCTGATCATTTAGAACCTAAGAAGATCAACTAATTTCAGTTTAATACAACCAGATCTAGTGCTGCTCAGCATTTCGGAGCTGTCCAACATCTAACCAGGCTGAAAATTGAATGTACAGCTGCAAATTCACAGATAGTCCATTTTTGACTTCTTTCGCTGAGATAAAGCGTTTTTGGCTTCTGGCTTTCTGATCACTTGAAACTTAATCATTAGACCTAATTCCAGTTTAATACAGCCAGATCTAGTGCTGCTCAGCCATTCGGAGCTGTCCAACAACTAACTAGGCTGAAACTTGAATGTAAAGCTGTAAATTCACAGATAGTCCATTTTTGACTTCTTTCGCTGAGATAAAGCGTTTTTGGCTTCTGGCTTTCTGATCATTTGTAACTTAAGCAGATCAACTAATTTCAGCTTATTACAGCTAGATCTAGTGCTGCTCAGCATTTCGGAGCTGTCCAACAACTAACAAGGCTGAAAATTGAATGTAAAGCTGCAAATTCACAGATAGTCCATTTTTGACTTCTTTCGCTGAGATAAAGCGTTTTTGGCTTCTGGCTTTCTGATCATTTGTAACTTAAGCAGATCAACTAATTTCAGCTTATTACAGCTAGACCTAGTGCTGCTCAGCATTTCGGAGCTGTCCAACAACTGACAAGGCTGAAAATTGAATGTAAAGCTGCAAATTCACAGATAGTCCATTTTTGACTTCTTTCGCTGAGATAAAGCGTTTTTGGCTTCTGGCTTTCTGATCATTTGTAACTTAAGCAGATCAACTAATTTCAGCTTATTACAGCTCGATCTAGTGCTGCTCAGCATTTCGGAGCTGTCCAACAACTAACAAGGCTGAAAATTGAATGTAAAGCTGCAAATTCACAGATAGTCCATTTTTGACTTCTTTCGCTGAGATAAAGCGTTTTTGGCTTCTGGCTTTCTGATCATTTGTAACTTAAGCAGATCAACTAATTTCAGCTTATTACAGCCAGATCTAGTGCTGCTCAGCATTTCGGAGCTGTCCAACAACTAACAAGGCTGGAAATTGAACGTAAAGCTGCAAATTCACAGATAGTCCATTTTTGACTTCTTTCGCTGAGATTAAGCGTTTTTGGCTTCTGGCTTGCTGATCACTTGAAACTTAATCATTAGACCTAATTCCAGTTTGATACAGCCAGATCTAGTGCTGCTCAGCCATTCGGAGCTGTCCAACAACTAACTAGGCTGAAACTTGAATGTAAAACTGCGAATTCACAGATAGTCCATTTTTGACTTCTTTCGCTGAGATAAAGCGTTTTTGGCTTCTGGCTTGCTGATCATTTAGAACCTAAGAAGATCAACTAATTTCAGTTTAATACAACCAGATCTAGTGCTGCTCAGCATTTCGGAGCTGTCCAACATCTAACCAGGCTGAAAATTGAATGTACAGCTGCAAATTCACAGATAGTCCATTTTTGACTTCTTTCGCTGAGATAAAGCATTTTTGGCTTCTGGCTTGCTGATTATTTAGAAACTAAGCAGATCAACTAATTTCAGTTTGATACAGCCAGATCTAGTGCTGTTCAGCATTTCGGAGCTGTCCAACATCTAATTATGCTGAAAATTGAATGTAAAACTGCGAATTCACAGATAGTCCATTTTTGACTTCTTTCGCTGAGATAAAGCGTTTTTGGCTTCTGGCTTGCTGATCACTTGAAACTTAATCATTAGACCTAATTCCAGTTTAATACAGCCAGATCTAGTGCTGCTCAGCATTTCGGAGCTCTCCAACATCTAACAAGGCTGAAATTTGAATGTAAAGCTGCAAATTCACAGATAGTCCATTTTTGACTTCTTTCGCTGAGATAAAGCGTTTTTGGCTTCTGGCTTGCTGATCATTTAGAACCTAAGCAGATCAACTAATTTCAGTTTAATACAACCAGATCTAGTGCTGCTCAGCATTTCGGAGCTGTCCAACATCTAACCAGGCTGAAAATTGAATGTACAGCTGCAAATTCACAGATAGTCCATTTTTGACTTCTTTCGCTGAGATAAAGCGTTTTCGGCTTCTGGCTTGCTGATCACTTGAAACTTAATCATTAGACCTAATTCCATTTTAATACAGCCAGATCTAGTGCTGCTCAGCCATTCGGAGCTGTCCAACATCTAACAAGGCTGAAATTTGAATGTAAAGCTGCAAATTCACAGATAGTCCATTTTTGACTTCTTTCGCTGAGATAAAGCGTTTTTGACTTCTGGCTTGCTGGTCATTTAGAACCTAAGAAGATCAACTAATTTCAGTTTAATACAACCAGATCTAGTGCTGCTCAGCATTTCGGAGCTGTCCAACATCTAACCAGGCTGAAAATTGAATGTACAGCTGCAAATTCACAGATAGTCCATTTTTGACTTCTTTCGCTGAGATAAAGCGTTTTTGACTTCTGGCTTGCTGGTCATTTAGAACCTAAGAAGATCAACTAATTTCATTTTAATACAGCCAGATCAAGTGCTGCTCAGCCATTCGGAGCTGTCCAACATCTAACTAGACTGAAAATTGAATGTACAGCTGTAAATTCACAGATAGTCAATTTTTGACTTCTTTCGCTGAGATAAAGCGTTTTTGGCCTCTGGCTTTCTGATTATTTAGAACCCAAGCAGAACAACTAATTTCAGTTTGATTCAGCCAGATCAAGTGCTGCTCAGCCATTCGGAGCTGTCCAATAACTAACTAGGCTGAAACTTGAATGTAAAGCTGTAAATTCACAGATAGTCCATTTTTGACTTCTTTCGCTGAGATAAAGCGTTTTTGGCTTCTGGCTTGCTGATCATTTAGAACCTAAGAAGATCAACTAATTTCATTTTAATACAGCCAGATCTAGTGCTGTTCAGCATTTCGGAGCTGTCCAACATCTAATTATGCTGAAAATTGAATGTAAAGCTGCGAATTCACAGATAGTCCATTTTTGACTTCTTTCGCTGAGATAAAGCGTTTTTGGCTTCTGGCTTGCTGATCAGTTGAAACTTAATCATTAGACCTAATTCCAGTTTAATACAGCCAGATCTAGTGCTGCTCAGCCATTCGGAGCTGTCCAACATCTAACTAGGCTGAAACTTGAATGTAAATCTGTAAATTCACAGATAGTCCGTTTTTGACTTCTTTCGCTGAGATAAAGCGTTTTTGGCTTCTGGCTTGCTGATCATTTAGAACCTAAGAAGATCAACTAATTTCATTTTAATACAACCAGATCTAGTGCTGCTCAGCATTTCGGAGCTGTCCAACATCTAACCAGGCTGAAAATTGAATGTACAGCTGCAAATTCACAGATAGTCCATTTTTGACTTCTTTCGCTGAGATAAAGCGTTTTTGGCTTCTGGCTTTCTGATCACTTGAAACTTAATCATTAGACCTAATTCCAGTTTAATACAGCCAGATCTAGTGCTGCTCAGCCATTCGGAGCTGTCCAACAACTAACTAGGCTGAAACTTGAATGTAAAGCTGTAAATTCACAGATAGTCCATTTTTGACTTCTTTCGCTGAGATAAAGCGTTTTTGGCTTCTGGCTTTCTGATCATTTGTAACTTAAGCAGATCAACTAATTTCAGCTTATTACAGCCAGATCTAGTGCTGCTCAGCATTTCGGAGCTGTCCAACAACTAACAAGGCTGAAAATTGAATGTAAAGCTGCAAATTCACAGATAGTCCATTTTTGACTTCTTTCGCTGAGATAAAGCGTTTTTGGCTTCTGGCTTTCTGATCATTTGTAACTTAAGCATATCAACTAATTTCAGGTTATTACAGCCAGATCTAGTGCTGCTCAGCATTTCGGAGCTGTCCAACAACTAACAAGGCTGAAAATTGAATGTAAAGCTGCAAATTCACAGATAGTCCATTTTTGACTTCTTTCGCTGAGATAAAGCGTTTTTGGCTTCTGGCTTTCTGATCATTTGTAACTTAAGCAGATCAACTAATTTCAGCTTATTACAGCTAGATCTAGTGCTGCTCAGCATTTCGGAGCTGTCCAACAACTAACAAGGCTGAAAATTGAATGTAAAGCTGCAAATTCACAGATAGTCCATTTTTGACTTCTTTCGCTGAGATAAAGCGTTTTTGGCTTCTGGCTTTCTGATCATTTGTAACTTAAGCAGATCAACTAATTTCAGCTTATTACAGCTAGACCTAGTGCTGCTCAGCATTTCGGAGCTGTCCAACAACTGACAAGGCTGAAAATTGAATGTAAAGCTGCAAATTCACAGATAGTCCATTTTTGACTTCTTTCGCTGAGATAAAGCGTTTTTGGCTTCTGGCTTTCTGATCATTTGTAACTAAAGCAGATCAACTAATTTCAGCTTATTACAGCTAGATCTAGTGCTGCTCAGCATTTCGGAGCTGTCCAACAACTAACAAGGCTGAAAATTGAATGTAAAGCTGCAAATTCACAGATAGTCCATTTTTGACTTCTTTCGCTGAGATAAAGCGTTTTTGGCTTCTGGCTTTCTGATCATTTGTAACTTAAGCAGATCAACTAATTTCAGCTTATTACAGCCAGATCTAGTGCTGCTCAGCATTTCGGAGCTGTCCAACAACTAACAAGGCTGGAAATTGAACGTAAAGCTGCAAATTCACAGATAGTCCATTTTTGACTTCTTTCGCTGAGATTAAGCGTTTTTGGCTTCTGGCTTGCTGATCACTTGAAACTTAATCATTAGACCTAATTCCAGTTTAATACAGCCAGATCTAGTGCTGCTCAGCCATTCGGAGCTGTCCAACAACTAACTAGGCTGAAACTTGAATGTAAAACTGCGAATTCACAGATAGTCCATTTTTGACTTCTTTCGCTGAGATAAAGCGTTTTTGGCTTCTGGCTTGCTGATCATTTAGAACCTAAGAAGATCAACTAATTTCAGTTTAATACAACCAGATCTAGTGCTGCTCAGCATTTCGGAGCTGTCCAACATCTAACCAGGCTGAAAATTGAATGTACAGCTGCAAATTCACAGATAGTCCATTTTTGACTTCTTTCGCTGAGATAAAGCATTTTTGGCTTCTGGCTTGCTGATTATTTAGAAACTAAGCAGATCAACTAATTTCAGTTTGATACAGCCAGATCTAGTGCTGTTCAGCATTTCGGAGCTGTCCAACATCTAATTATGCTGAAAATTGAATGTAAAACTGCGAATTCACAGATAGTCCATTTTTGACTTCTTTCGCTGAGATAAAGCGTTTTTGGCTTCTGGCTTGCTGATCACTTGAAACTTAATCATTAGACCTAATTCCAGTTTAATACAGCCAGATCTAGTGCTGCTCAGCATTTCAGAGCTCTCCAACATCTAACAAGGCTGAAATTTGAATGTAAAGCTGCAAATTCACAGATAGTCCATTTTTGACTTCTTTCGCTGAGATAAAGCGTTTTTGGCTTCTGGCTTGCTGATCATTTAGAACCTAAGCAGATCAACTAATTTCAGTTTAATACAACCAGATCTAGTGCTGCTCAGCATTTCGGAGCTGTCCAACATCTAACCAGGCTGAAAATTGAATGTACAGCTGCAAATTCACAGATAGTCCATTTTTGACTTCTTTCGCTGAGATAAAGCGTTTTCGGCTTCTGGCTTGCTGATCACTTGAAACTTAATCATTAGACCTAATTCCATTTTAATACAGCCAGATCTAGTGCTGCTCAGCCATTCGGAGCTGTCCAACATCTAACAAGGCTGAAATTTGAATGTAAAGCTGCAAATTCACAGATAGTCCATTTTTGACTTCTTTCGCTGAGATAAAGCGTTTTTGGCTTCTGGCTTTCTGATTATTTAGAACCCAAGCAGAACAACTAATTTCAGTTTGATACAGCCAGATCTAGTGCTGTTCAGCATATCGGAGCTCTCCAACATCTAACAAGGCTGAAAATTGAATGTAAAGCTGCAAATTCACAGATAGTCCATTTTTGACTTCTTTCGCTGAGATAAAGCGTTTTTGACTTCTGGCTTGCTGGTCATTTAGAACCTAAGAAGATCAACTAATTTCATTTTAATACAGCCAGATCAAGTGCTGCTCAGCCATTCGGAGCTGTCCAACATCTAACTAGACTGAAAATTGAATGTACAGCTGTAAATTCACAGATAGTCAATTTTTGACTTCTTTCGCTGAGATAAAGCGTTTTTGGCCTCTGGCTTTCTGATTATTTAGAACCCAAGCAGAACAACTAATTTCAGTTTGATTCAGCCAGATCAAGTGCTGCTCAGCCATTCGGAGCTGTCCAATAACTAACTAGGCTGAAACTTGAATGTAAAGCTGTAAATTCACAGATAGTCCATTTTTGACTTCTTTCGCTGAGATAAAGCGTTTTTGGCTTCTGGCTTGCTGATCATTTAGAACCTAAGAAGATCAACTAATTTCAGTTTAATACAACCAGATCTAGTGCTGCTCAGCATTTCGGAGCTGTCCAACATCTAACCAGGCTGAAAATTGAATGTACAGCTGCAAATTCACAGATAGTCCATTTTTGACTTCTTTCGCTGAGATAAAGCGTTTTTGGCTTCCAGTGCGGCCGTCTACCACCATTAGTTTGCTGTGTTTTATAATAATAAAACGTGTTTATAAAGTTAGAAAGAGAGATTTGTGAACCTTACAGCACAAAAAATCCACATCCTGATTTTATTGTTGTTCTTTTCTAGCGGAAAAATCTGGGATGATACCTGGGGACCTGCAAGTAAATCCTCTCATGTTGCTGTCCCCCAAGTGCCACTTCCTTCAGACAGCGAACATGTCCTTCCATGATGTTGCCTTTTCTTTTTTGTATTACAAAGTATTAATTTCTTTTCTTTTTTTTACTGCAGTTTGACCATTTTACAAAGTTCTCTGTGTAATATTGTTTTCGGCCATTCACTGAAATGAATGTTATGGTTGTAATATATGTAAGCTTATGTTGGGCTGTTTACTGACACATTTTTGTCAAGTTCTGTTAAAGACTAAGTGAGGCTGATTGAGTCACTGCATCAGTCAGGTATTGTGCCTGTATTAAGTCTTGAAATTTAGAACAGAATTGTTTGTAGATTTTGTTCAGTAAATAGACCTAAAGTCTTAAAAACTTTAAACATGGTATTGTACACACTTCTTTTTGAGAAAAGAAATACATAACAAAATAAGCACAACTTGATTTTAATATAACTAATTGGAAGTGTTTTTTTTTAACTCAAAAAGCTATTATTTTAATATTATCTTTTTTGTGTCATGGATTTTGTCAATCAAGACTGTATTTGCAAAATGCTATAATAAAATTGCTTTCAAATGCAGTACTTATTTTTAAACACAGCAACTTTAAGTGAAGTTATTGATGAAGAGCATGATAAAAATACATTGTAATGTCCAGATCAACTGACTGTATCAGAACAATACATTTTAATAAACCTATGTCACAAATGCCATACACAATTTTGAAGAACACACAAAATATACATTTTCATTTATATATACACTGCTCAAAAAAATAAAGGGAACACTCAAATAACACATCCTAGATCTGAATGAATGAAATATTCTCATTGAATACTTTGTTCTGTACAAAGTTGAATGTGCTGACAACAAAATCACACAAAAATCATCAATGGAAGTCAAATTTATTAACCAATGGAGGCCTGGATTTGGAGCCACACACAAAATTAAAGTAAAATGTTCCCTTTATTTTTTTGAGCAGTATATATATCTGTAGATGTATATCAGGACAGGTATATCTATATATAGATATATCTATATATATATATCTGTAGATATATATCAGGACAGGTATATCTCTCTCTCTCTCTCTCTCTCTCTCTCTCTCTAATATATATAGATTAGGGCTGAAACGATTCCTCGAATGATTCGAGTACCTCGATTACTAAAATTCCTCGAGGAAAATTTACCTGCCTCGAAGCTTCGTTAATTTATGTTTTATTAGTTAGCGCACCGTGTTCCGGCCGGGACTTCATTAGCGTTGCGCGGAGCTCTCACTTCCGCCTGAGTTGTTGACAAAAGCTAAGTCTCAGCGGCATAAAGTCCAATCTTCAAGATTGGCCTGTGGGGATTTTATTGATTGATGATAATGCCCGACTTTTTATCGTTTTTGGGGAACCAATAAGCATCCTTAAAATGACTGGGGGATGCCTGGAGTACGGCAGCATTTCTCCTCCGGGGCTGCTGGTTGAAAGCGAACGGCGGGAAGAGCGCTGAGGTGAGCGGATAGCCTGAACAGGGCGGGCGGCTGAGTAGCTGATGCTTACCGTGTAAATGTAGCTTTACCGACGAACCGCACAATAAATTTCATATCCCGGTCTGAAGAAACGGGTGGCGGAGCGCATCGTACATGGCTGGTAGATGAGTTTCTGAGGTTGACCAGTGAAGGTGTCGTAAATATCCCGTATTGCTTCCCCCGTGTTCGTCCCCCGGTCTAACGGTTCGTCAGTCCGCTGGTCTATTTCCTCCCCTCCACCCCATCTTACGTTCGTTCATTCGCCCTCTCCTCCCACTCCAGGCGGCATTTCCCGTATTTTCAAACCCAAAGCGTGACAGGTTAGGTGGCAAGGTGAGTTTAATTAATCTATTAAACTCACTGAAGATGAACACATAAACTAAAAGCTGGATTGTAGACATTTTTTATAAGCATATTTGTGAGCCTGCCTCTTTGTTATTAAATTCAATATAATTTCAGATTTTTCTATAACTTTTCTTCTGGTTAACTTAGAAAGTGAGCTATTATTGTTACAGGTTAGTTTTCTAAACTACAAAAAAGCAACTGTTAGGGATGCTCAAATATGGAAAATTGGACTGATATTGATATCTGATAGTAACACCGGTATTATGCCAGATTTACCAATATTTCATTTTATAATTTTTTTTAAATCCGATTACTCGATTAATCGTAAGAATAATCGATAGATTACTCGATTACTAAAATATTCGTTTACAACAGCCCTAATATAGATAGATAGATAGATAGATAGATAGATAGATAGATAGATAGATAGATAGATAGATAGATAGATAGATAGATAGATAGACTTTTTATAAGCATCCCAGCTCCGCATAGTTGGTTCTAGAAATTCTTGTACGGCTGATCGGCGGGAATCTGAAATGGAACGCAGCCATCGTACGGCAGACTGATTAAGAGAAGAAGGGAACACTATCAACACGTTGTGGGAGGTAATAAGGTTTTCAATAAGATGACAACCGTATTTGTCTGTAGCCAAATAAGATCAAGGTCAACGATACACTCAGAAATGTTACTTCAAAATGTAGTGAAACTGTTCGTTTGATACAAAAAGAGTCATGATGGGATTTATAAAGACTTTTTGCCTGACAAGCTGGTCGTCATTGTAGGCTGGTCAAATTTGCCCTGTGTGTTGTCTTTAAGGTATGACGCAAGGTGAAACTGTGTAACAGATTCGTTTCCTACACACTTGTAGAACTGTGTGAAGCTATTATGTGTTTTATTCAGTGTGATCAGTATTTACACATAAAAGAAAGTTTTATGGAGAAGTATTTTGAATAGCATGTTTACCTGTCTAAGGTTAATTATTTAAGTTAAAGTTTGCAGCTTATTTTGTGTATGCCCAGGAAACCCAGATTGAAGTCCTTCAACATTACAGTTTAGTAAATTAATATTGAATCAGTTTGACTCTACTGTAATTTAAACTACATTAGTATAGTAATCTAAATTATGTTTGATTGACATAGTGCTTTTCTCCTAGAGAAACACTATGTTAAACTGTATAAAAACAATCTAGGGTTAGATTGGGGTTAGGGTTAACCCTAACTCCATCACTAATCTCAAATTGAGTGGTAGAGATGGCTTAATCTTCAAATGCTTTATGAAAGTAATGGTTCAAAGATGCATTTTCTCTAGAATTGAGCTCTGTAGCCCGACTCTAAATCTGTTCTAGTGGAAAAAGAATGATCTGCCTGAGGTCTCAGGCCTCAGGCCTCTGTGGTTCATTTCATCATTTCATAAGCTTGCAGAGAAAAGGCATAAAGAGAATGTAAGTTAAGTTGTGTCCATCTAATTATTGTAGTTGAAATAGAGGTCTACCCCTTTTGGTTTGTAAATGCATCCAACCAAGTTAATGTTAAGATTATTTCACTAAGTTGGGACGCTCTGTTTTAAAAAAGAAGTTAGGTCCAAATCTGAAGCATTTCAACTAAATGACACCGACAGCAAGTTCTACCAAACCTTAGTCGGCTTCCTTTTTCACCTGTCAACTGTTGAACCTAGACATGCATAAATAACGCTAGGTCTACAGGTCCTTCTCAAAAAATTAGCATATTGTGAAAAAGTTCATAATTTTCCATAATGTAATGATAAAAATTAAACTGTCATATATTTTAGATTCATTGCACACCAACTGAAATATTTCAGGTCTTTTATTGTTTTAATACTGATGATTTTGGCATACAGCTCATGAAAACCCAAAATCCCTGTCTCAAAAAATTTGCATATTTCATCCGACCAATAAAAGAAATGTGTTTTAATACCGAAAAAGTCAACCTTCAAATAATTGTGTTCAGTTATGCATTCAATACTTGGTCAGGAATCCTTTTGCAGCCTTCAATGCGGCGTGGCATGGAGGCAATGTGCCTGTGGCACTGCTGAGGTGTTATGGAGGCCCAGGATGCTTCAATAGCGGCCTTAAGCTCATCCAGAGTTTTGGGTCTTGCGTCTCTCAACTTTCTCTTCACAATATCCCACAGATTCTCTATGGGGTTCAGGTCAGGATAGTTGGCAGGCCAACTGAGCACAGTAACACCATAGTCAGTAAACCATTTACCAGTGGTTTTGGCACTGTGAGCAGGTGCCAGGTTGTGCTGAAAAATGAAATCTTCATCTCCATAAAGCTTTTCAGCAGATGGAAGCATGAAGTGCTCCAGAATCTCCTGATAGCTGCTGCATTGACTTGCCCTTGATAAAACACAGTGGACCAACACCAGCAGCTGACATGGCTCCCACTATAATTGCCTCCACTGTATGTAGGCAATTATAACTAATTTTCATATGTCCTTAAAGAGTACCTAAAAGCTGAACAACTTATTTCTCCTGACAATTTCTTAAAACCACTTCTTGTTCAACCAACATTTTAATATGCTTCATTACTGACTTGTCATCAGCTGATGGATTCAGAACATGTCCTGAAGAGTCCACTAAATTAGATGCTGTTTTGTTTATAAAATCATGCCTTTACAATTTGTATAAATGCATGTCATTAAACAAAATCATACCTGAATACTGCATTAAAAGATCACTTTTACAAGTACTGAAATTTTGTTTAACTTATTTCTTTTTAATAAAGACATTGACAGACAAACTGAACCGCATTCAATTGACCAAGGATAAGAAATTGTTCCACCAGTACACACTTTGTGTATTCTTTGGATTAAGAAATAAGTCAGAGCTGCACATATTAATAAAAAAAAGAAAAGAAAAGTAGAAGATCCAAAAAGATGTCTTGGTTATGTTAGATACTACAGAATCACTGGGACTGTAGCCATTTAACTGCTCAACATAAGCACAAGTGTTATTACTCCACTTGTAGTAAAAATAGTAAAACTATTAAATTAACTACAATTTCTCTTATTACCTAGAAAATACACTAGATGTACAGAAACATAAGTGAAAAAGAAACACACTCAATGACATGCATGTGGAAGTAATTACAGCTCTAGTAAGCCCTTTTAGAAAATACAAAGGCACAAACAAATTAACTATTAAAAAAAAAGAATCAACAAGATTCTTTTTTTTTAAGATTCAAGACACAAGATTCAAGACACTGCCCATTTGGAAACATGAAAGCACAAGAACAAATTGTAAGGTGTCTCTTTGTGACTTATGAGCAATATATGATAATATATGACTATTATCAGTCACTACTGAAGTCGTCGTCAAAGGTAACGCTCTCTGCTCCTGACAAAGTCTATAGATCGGGGTGTCCAAAGTCAGTCCTAGTGGCCCGGCATCCTGCATGTTTTATTCTCTCCCTGGTGGTAGAAACAACCTTTTCAGCTTGTCAATGTTCTTCTGATATGGTTGATATGGTATTTTGTATTTTTATCTTTTTATTATCTTTTTATTATCTTTTATGTTCTTTGATAATCATTATTCTTTTTATTATCTTTTAACTTGTTCTTTGCTTTATAATTTGATATAAAACTTATTCTGCTCAGATTATTGTGCTCATACGGATCACGTGAACAGGGCGTGCTTGGCTCTGGTTGACTTGGGTTGGGCTCTGATTGGTCTGCTGGTTCACGCTCTCAGCCCATGATTGGCTCATGGTCGGAGAGCGGCTACCTCTGATTGGATGGCTCGCCTGCAAGGATGGAGATGGCCACTCCCCCTTTGCACGCAGGCATCCCTTTCTTTAAGAGATAAAATACGAAAAAGCCCGCGGTTTGAGTCAGAGTCTGCTGTGGATCGCGTTCGAATGCCCAGCTACGTTGATGCTACGTTTGTCTCTAGGCCGAAGGCTCTCCGACCAAGTTTCACGAGGTAAGCGCTGGTAACTTGAATGAATCGAGCATCACGTGTTTAGTCATAGAGTGTTTTGTACTGTATTCTGTGGGGAATAAATCGAGCATATTTGTTCTAGCAGTAACAGTGTTTGATGCATGTTATTTTGCTGTAATCTGTGGGGAAATAAATCGAGCACATTTAATTCTAGCAGAAACAGCGTTTGGTTTCGTTATTGCCGCCGATCTCCTTCGACCCTGATTTAAAATTTCATAAAACATCTTCTTAGGCCATCTAACGAGCCATCATTTGATGCAGGTGTGTTAAACCACCTGCATCTTTTCTGATCTTGCGATGAGCCTTGGCACAAGCTTTGTCCATCTGTATCTGCACAAACATACACAAACAACATCAACTATGTCAAAGATGTTTATGCAGTATGTACCAGCAAGGTTATACAATGCCTGGTCAGTGTTCCTTACCTTACATTCATGGGCTTTGCCATGGAAAATTGAGAGAAATGGCTTCATTTTAAGCAGGTGTTGGAGCTCAGGACAGCTTTTTGTTAGTTTTCAAGATTTGGCCAGTACTTACATGTTACATCTATGGAAAAAAAAGTGATTGTCTGTTGGCCAGCCTTTGTTGAAAGAACAAAGCTTATGCAAATATTTCATACTATCTCGAAGAGCACTAAGCAGCACTCCATGTCTACACACCGCTAGCTCCAAGCCTCCTCACCCAGTTTGCTGCTGGATCTGTGAGAGATCTCCCTGGCTGCCCACCACAAAATCTAGAATGCATACAATTCAGTCAGGCAAGCTGTTATTACAGGCTAAAAGGTTACTGTTATTATACATTTACAATCTGCAGTCTTACATTTTTGGTTGATTTGTGTATAAGGTCCACAAATTTTCCTACGTTTTCATCCTTGGCTATGAAAAGGTCCTGAAATATAGCCTGTTCCTCCAATCTGAAAACAAAGCAATAAAATACACTTCATGAGGTGTTATTGTCCAAAGGTAGTGAACATCACTAACATATACAAAGAATTATTATATTTTACACATTTTACAATACCTTGCTGCATTCTTTAAATGGTAATACTTGCAATTTCCATCCACTGAAACTGAAAGCACATCTGGGGTACAAGCTTGACACTTGAAGGGATCCTTCCTTAACATCTTATCCAACTCATATATTATGACTTCCCGCTCAAAAATCATTTCAGGAAGCTGTCAGCCGAGATCTTAACTGTGATTTAAAATGAGAGATAAAAAAAGAAAACATAAAATAGGACATAGGTGTCCAAATACCAGGCATCAAGAATAGGTTAGGTGTCTTTCAAGTTTTAGGTGTTTCTCTGGGACAAAACATCTCACTCAATTAATTTTGATGTTACCAGGACTTCATATGATCTGAATGCAGAATGAATGAGGTGGTACCTCAGCCATTTGATTCAAGTGTGTTTAACCAGTTACACCAAAATGTTGAATAGCATAACCACTCAAGAATAGAGTCAGACGGCCCTTCTGGGATATATACGTCAAAGTACTCACACAGCCAAAGTTGACAGTTATTTAAATTTTGATAATATAGTTTTTTATATTATGGTTTTGAGTCATTCAAAGAATTGTTATTCATACCATTGAGCATGACCACAGTGACTGCCTGTCCTGGGTGTACCCTAGCAACACTCCCGACCACAATAGGGACAAGGGTGTAAGAAAATGGATGAATGTAAAGAAAACAAAACTTACGCCACCCTGACTTAAGGAGACGGCATGGTCAGCAGGTGACATGAATGCAGATGTGGCTGATCTACGGGCGGGGGGGACGGAGAGATGACGGAGTGGGAGGAGAGGCAGCTGGAGAGATGCTTCTGGGTCTTTTCTTCTTCTGAAAAGACTGAGAGGATGGGACAACAGGATGAGAAACAGGAACTAAATCAAGCACTATCACAGTCTCTTCCTGGTTCTCTGGTATCATCATTGGATGCTCCTCAGTAAGCATCCCAGGCTGCTCCTCAGCTATGGTCTCTGTCTGTTCAAAGATCAGGTTCTCAGCTCATCAGTTCTTCATCTGGCGTGCAACAGCAATAAATAACAGACAGGAGAAAAGAAATTTGCCTGTACTGACGCAAGTTCATTTTTAATTCAAGTAAATGACCTAGCTGCAATCAGTGTATTCAGACAGGGTTCAGAACTTTAAGATCATCACAGCCTAGGGGCACTGATGTTTTTAGCAACCCTCCAATATTACAAAGTGGCAACAACAAGCATGACTATAAACATTGTTATGTGACTCTATCATGGCTAATTAAACGTATTAAGCACAGGTACAGTGTACAAGTACAATTAGCCTCCAAGAGGCTAATTTAGCTAGCTTCCACCGTATATTTTCCGGCAAAAAAAAAAGTTACAAAAGTGTCTTCAACCATTCGCATCACAGTCCTACTGCCATCAGTAATTTTATAACGTAACACTTTGGAGTTATTTTTGGTTTTAGAGTACAAAAACATTTTGACAGATGCAGATTTCTACTCACCGGACTGCAAGTGTCGCATAGGATGACGTCAGCTTATTCTTCTTCTTGGGTTTTTGTGGGATCCGTCCTTATTTTTATTTCAATCAAACATATTAAAAGGTCCAATAATATTAACCAAGTATGTTAAATTTGGGCATTTATTTTGAGTGAATTATTGGAAAAAATCCAAAGAAATAAAAGGCATATTGGAAATATAGGTTTTTAAAAAAGCGAACAAAAATAAACAAAACAAAACAAAAAAAAAACTCCGGTTTTTGATTTTAGTGAGTTGTTTTTAAATACCTAATTAAAATCTTATGACGGATACGTTTGGCTTTTGTATTTTTAGTAAATTCTTAATATCCTGTTCAAATTCGCAGATAAATTATAAATAAAGGTTTTTAAAAAAAGGTTAAAAAAAAAAAAGGTTCTATTAGCGACACGCGGCTGTTATCACCGATAGAATGGTTGATAACAGCCTGCTATCAGGCAGAGCAGGGACGAACTGAGGACATTCAACGGGACTGATAACCACTGATAATCGCCATTCTATGGGATGATAACATCCGAAGCGGGTGCCCGTTTCATACCGGACCATTTACAGCTCCGGTGTTAACGCTATAAAATGAACGCTCACTATCATGGTATCACCATGGAGGGATTTCTTTATTTAAATGGGTTCATTTTTCAGAGGGATACAAAGTGAGGGTATCGTGATTTTAGTAATTACATGTGTATAAGAGTTATTTTCTGTTGTCCTTCCATGGAAGTGGGCAGCTTTCAAACGGAAATAAAACACTTTTTAATATAAGTTGCTGCTTTCACATGATCACATTACTGCCAAAACATCTGTACAAAAATACCAGACAAAGTGAACCACAGCAACGTCATCAGCCGGTGTAACGCTGAACTGATGTGGTGAAGCTACCAGTAGCAGGAGCGCAGCTGCACCAAAAGCTACAAACACTGAATAGGAGAAGAAGAAGAGCTGCCATCGATACCGTTGCAGCCAAGCATATTTTAATTGGGGCCTGCCATAAGCAATGCATAGGGAGAGCAGTGACTGACCTGCGAAGCAGGTCAGTCACTGCCTCCATATGGGGTTCCATTTGTATCAAAAATAAGTAGAAGTCAATATGTGCAGATGTGTCGTTGCTATGTGTCGTTGGTCTATGTCGTTGGTCTATGTTTTATATGTAGATGTTGCATTTGTCTAAGTTGCATATGCGTTCGCTGCATATGTGTTCGCTGCACATGTCTACGTTGCATATGTCTATGTTGCATATGCGTTCGCTGCATATGTGATGAACGTTGTTGGTCCATGCTGTTGGTTCATGTCGTTGGTCCTTGTCGTTGGTTCATGTCGTTGGTCCGTGTTGCTATTGCCTGTTTTCTGCACCATTAAAAAGTCCTGAAGTAGGTCATGTATGATCAAAATGTTTATTAGATATTACAAAAATGTTGGTCTTTCAATATCAGTGGTTTCAATAAAATTGTTTTCAAAATGTTAAAATTTCGACCTCGTATTTTCTTTAGGCATTAGTCAGGGCAGCTAACGAGGCCAAGGGGTCCTGGCCCAGTGAAGGGGGCGCTAAATTTCTTTTTAAATCTGTGATATATCTTCATTTTAAAAAGAATTTTCACTGTTGGCATGTATTTGAACTTCTCTCTTTTATTAAACTGAGAGAATGTGTCATTTTAAGGGAAAAAATGTTGTTTCAAACTTTCATGACATGTCTACAAATCCCAAATAAGTGGCTGGAAAAAGGAAATTGAACATATAACAAACAGCTGGAAGACCATATATAGTGTATATACAGTGTACAGGTACAATTAGCCTCCAAGAGGCTAATTTAGCTAGCTTCCACCGTAAATTTCCGGCAAAAAAAAGTTACAAACGTGTCTTCAACCATTCGCATCACAGTCCTACTGCCATTAAGTCCTAAAACTACCATCAGTAATTTTATAACGTAACACTTTGGAGTTATTTTTGGTTTTAGAGTACAAAAACATTTTGACAGATGCAGATTTCTACTCACCGGAGTGTAAGTGTCGCATAGGATGACGTCAGCTTATTCTTCTTCTTGGGTTTTTGTGGGATCCGTCCTTATTTTTATTTCAATCAAACATATTAAAAGGTTTATAGAACAGTTTTCATGCAATCACAAGCGCCGTCATTCAAATCCTATAGCTTTTTAAGTTTTTTCCTTTCTGAATAGCATTAGCACACCGATTATAATCCTGTATATTATGAACAAGCATGTAGAAAAGGTTATCCAAATACAATAAAAGTGTATCTGCTTCTACCAGGTAAGAAAGGTTTGAAATAATGTGCCAAGCTTAATTAAATAAATGTTTGCCTACGGAAGAGGATTTGGGAAAGAAAACCGGTCATCATTCTGACTTTAATCTAAAAAAAAAAAAAAATCTTGCACATCAGTTGGTGTTAGAAAAATGCTATAGGCGCCTTATGTGGTTTAACACCACAATATTTTTGTTTCACATTTTTACAAGTGAAGTATGACTGTCCAATTAGAAATGAAAACCTTTGTCCCCACATGAGACTATATACTTATAACATATTACACTCAACTGACTAAACATAATGAACAATTTTTGAGTTGATTCTTTCCATTATTTATCTCTGGATTTATAAGCAAGAAACATTAAAAAAATTATTTCACATTTAATTTGTATCAACCTATATGTAGTCAGAGCTTTAAACTCAAATCTTACAAAATAAACAGAGCAAAATCTTTTCATAAAAATGTATTTATTACAATAACATACAAGCAGATATTCAGCCAATGTTTTTGGAAACATAACAAAATATTCCTATAATTTATGTATATAAAATATGAGGAGACAGTGAAGAAGACCATGTCAGGAGGAGGAAGAGGATCACTGGGAGCTGAGGCCTCTCCTCCTCAAGAGCCGCCTGCCTGAAACAATAAAAGATAAATATAAAAAAAAAGTTCACACTGCACATAAGAAGCCAACCGGAGGGAAGAATATATTTCTCACACACACACACACACACACACACACACACACACACAAATAATAGGAATTTACAAACTACAAAAAAATAAGAGGAAGGGAATATTAGTAGTATTGGAAGAGAACACTGTGTTCTTCAGAAGATATAAGTATCTTCTGAAGATAACATCTTCAAAAGTATCGAACTCTCCAGAGAGGAATATTATATTTTGACACACATATCAAACAGCCCAGATAGCACATGATGTTAAATCAACGTTGAAAAATAGTTAGAATCGTTGATTTTTGGTTGAAGTCGACAAATGACGGTGGATCAACCATCAAACAATCATCCAATCAAACCGTTGAAACTGTGACATTGAATCAACGTTTTTTTGTGGTTGGAATCTGATGTCTGAAATGCCGAAGTCTGATTAATGGTTGATTTTTGGTTGAAGACGACAAATGATGGTGGATCAACCATCAAACAACCATCCACCTCTAGCCAAGTAACCAGTGTTGAAACTGTGTCATTGAATCAATGTTGTTTTGTCGTTGAAATCTAATGACTGAAATGCTGATGTCTGATCAACATCTGATCAATATTGAATCAATGTCAGCTGTATTGCCGCACCCCTTCCCCTCCTCTCCTCCTCACCAGCGCTCTGGGTCAGAGTATTTTATTACTGAGCGGGGGTTATCACATTTAAATTAACCACTGCAGAGGATAGTCGGTGGTGATTCCTTTCTGTACATTTTTTTACTTGTTCATAACAATTCTCACTGACTGTGTGTGTGATATATTGACACAAAAACATCTATAACTTACTACAAGGAGTGGAGCGGTCCACCCCCACCGTTTACATGAGTGGGATGTCCCAAACACACAGCTGCTTTGCTGTTGGCTTGTTGGAAAATATGTTAATTCAATGTTGAATTATCATCACAAAGGTTGCATGTTTGGTTGAGGTCGACAACTGACGGTGGATCAACTATAAAACAACCATTCAATTCTAGCCAATTAACTAATGTTGAAACTGTCATTGAATCAATGTTGTTTTGTGGTTGACATCAAATATATGAAATGCCAACGTCGAATCCAGTGTGTTTCACCACTGGTCCTCCAGCCCCTACAAGTTTTAGGCATTTCCCTAATTCAACACACATGATATTAATTGACATCTGATTAACGGGGTTTTGCTGAACTGAAAAAACGCAGGCCAGTTTGATAGACGTCAAGGTTTGGGGAAGAACTACCCAGATAGCACACAATGTTAATTCAATGTTGAATTATGATCACAAAGGCTGCATGTATGGTTCAGGTCAACGACAGAAGCTGGATCAACCATCAAACAACCATTCAATTCTAGCCAATTAACATTCATTGATTGAAATGCCACATTGAATCCAGCGTTTTTCAGCACCGGCACCAGGCACACTGCCCTGCAAGTTTTAGGCATTTCCCTAATTCAGCACACATGATTTTAATTAACATTTGATTAACAAGGTTTTGCTGAACTGAAAGCATGCAGGTCAGTTTGCCTTGAGGATAAGGTTTGGGGAAAAACTAGTAATCAAAGTGTTCAATCAATGTAAGGTGTTTTTTGCACCCCTCACCACCGCCTGCCATTCAAACGCCCAACCCCCTTCCCTCCACCTGCCAAAAACACACACACACCTCTTTCCCCCCACCTGGGCCCATCTACCCCTCAATCGGGTGAAACAACTTTAATTTTAAGTGAGGGTTTTTCATTTTTCACATTTTATTTTTTTAAAAGATTGTTTTGGCTAGTGGCCTTTATTTGACAGGAAGGTGGGTAATGCAGCAAAGGTTGCCAAGGTCAGGAATCGAACCTGTGACAGCTGTGTTAAGGACTGAGCCCTTGATTGTGGTTTGTGCTTAACCCCTGCGCCACCACAGCACAACCCCTTTTAGGTGAGGGTTAATCACGTTTTAACTTAAGCACTATGTGTTGACAACACAGTTGTGATTCCGTTCTGTACCCAGATTCACTAGCGCAGGGGTCACCAACTCCAGTCCTCAAGGGCTACCATCCTGCAACTTTTAGATTCACCTCTGCTCCAAAATGTCTGAATTCTCTCACCAGCATTCATTCCTCTCTGCAATAGGCTGGAAACAAGCAGTTTATTTGATCCAGGTGTGTTTGAGCAGAGACGCATCTAAAAGTTACAGGATGGTAGCCCTCGAGGACTGGAGTTGGTGACCCCTGCACTAGCGGAACAAGTCAGCGTTGGGCCGGGGGGCGGGGCTAATTACCGGACCCCTAACGAATCACCAGGCCCCTGACGTTTATCGCCTGCGCTACCAGAAACTGTTGAGCGAGGGGCGGGGAGGTTGGTCTGCGAGGAGGGGAAGGGGTGCGGCAATACAGCTGACATTGATTCAATATTGATCAGTCGTTGATCAGACATTAGCATTTCATTCATTAGATTTCAACCACAAAACAACATTGATTCAATGACACAGTTTCAGCATCGGTTACTTGGCTGGAGGTGGATGGTTGTTTGATGGTTGATCAACCGTCAGTTGTTGACCTCAACCAAAAATCAACCCTTCTGACTATAATTCAATGTTGATTTACCGTTGTGTGCAATCTGGGCAGTTTGTTGCATCCCTCATCACCTCCTCATCTCCCCCTACTCCCTCCCAAGCCTCCCCCACCCAGCCGGTCCTCCCAACCTTCTCCTTTTTACCCTCTCTCATCCCTTCTTCCCTCCCCCTCCTTGAGTTCTGGGTCAGAACATTTTATTACTAGGTGGGGGTTAGTCATGTTTCAAATTAAGCACTACATGTTGAGAACATGTTGAGGTTGTGATTCCTTTCTGTACATTTTCTTACTTGTCTGTAAATATTATTACTGACTGTGCATAATGTGTTGACACAAAAACATCTACAAGTCTCTACTAGGAGTTGTACAGTCCACCTCCCCAATTTTACACTTGTGGTTTGTCCCAACCAAAAAGCCACTTTGCTGCTGGCTTGTTTGCTACCGGCTTCTGAATTGAATTCTCCGCTGAGCACTTTTATGGTAAGTTTTTCAATATTACTTTGATCTTAAATGTGGTTATTGAAAAATAAGGGCATTGTTTTGTGCCCATAGTAATCCTGGTTATTTTGGGGCAAAACGGATATTTTTAATAATTGAGGTCATGTCTCCTTTTGTATTATTTTCATCCTACCCACCACTCCAGGCCTAAGTATGAAATCCTGTGAGATTTTGTGGGATTTGAGTTTTTAAAATAGGGCGGGGCCTATTGTTTGGTCTGGGAGAGCATGTGGTGGACAAGAAAGTGTAAGGCTGGCTGCTCCAGGTGGGCTTTAAGTTGTTGTGATAGTAATCACTTGTTTTTAACTTTTTATTATGATATGCTTAGGGTCGTGCTTAAATGAGCCTCTGTATCAGAACAGCTGAGTTGGATGATTACATGACCGTCTGCAGCCATCAAGAAGTGCAGAAGGTTAATCATCCACAGATTCAATCGAGGTGAGTCAGAAGGGAAACACTTAACATGTAAGGCAGGTGAAACACTGAACTAAACCTGCTAATGACTGATTCAGTCTGTTGATCCTTGGATTGGTAACTGGTTAAATTGAACTGGACTATTGTTACTTGTGTGGGATCTTTATTAGCATATAGACACTTTTTAAGGAATTTAATCAACTTATTTGGAAATATTTGTAGTTGATGGAAGATTGAACCAGCTATTTGATGGAAGTTTATTCTGTATAAATTATAGTTTTTCCAACTACACTATAAATCACCTTTTGTTCTATTTATTTGTCTCTGGTGTGTTAAATAAAGCCTGATCCTCCCTGAGTTTTATCCTTAGGTTTTCTGCAGAAAACAGCCCTTTATTTTAAATATTGATTTAATATCAATATCATAAATCCTACACTATACTGCAGCTTGATGGGTAAATGCAGTTGTATATGTAAACATTAAGATAAATATTAATGAAAGATTAAGATATTAATTTAACAGTGAGTGTACATGGGGAACTATATGGTTTGTATTTGTTCTCAGACCTGCACTGTTTAATCTTTCATTGTGTTTCAGAACTTTTCAAATGTTTATCATATTTCTAACCGGCACCTTCCTCACTTTTATTTTTTTCAGCTGTTGCTCTGCAGTTTGACTGAAAGCTGACTCTTGAGGACTGCAGCAAAACTGTCAAGAAGCGGCTCCATTATGCGCCAGAATGAGAGGAAGACATCACAAGGAATCAAAGTGACGCCAACCAGAGTCAAACTGGGGTTACCACAACTTGTACTGTTTCCCTACTTCATACAGTACAAAGCTTAACCTCATGGACTCTGTTCTTCTATGGACAACAGACTGTTTTGACAGTCAAAAAGGAGTCAAATATGTTTAAAGATCTGTCCCTCTTTTCTTAAATAAAATGTTAAATCAAACCCATGTTGTCATTTTTAAACTTTTGTACACAGTTTACCCATCATCTGCCAATAATATAGTGTTTAACACCAGTGAAGAAACTTTTAGTGGCATGTTATGATGTAGACCTATCAGACCTAAAATGTACATAAATCCTTAGCTTTCATTCAATATAAAAACAACCCAAATCTGCATGTACATCCACAGTCAAATGAGTGTTGAATCAACATTGATTCAATGTAGAATCAACACAAATATGCATGCAGATCCACGTTCAGATGATGGTTGAATGAACGTTGATTCCTAACTGATTCAATGTAGAATCAACACAAAATATGCATGCAGATCCACGTTCAGATGAAGGTTGAATCAACATTGATTCAAGGTAGAATCAACACAAATCTGCATGCAGATCCACGTTCAGATGGTGGTTGAACGTTGATTCCTAACTGATTCAATGTAGAATCAACACAGATATGCATGCAGATCCATGTTCAGATGAAGGTTGAATCACCATTGATTCCTAACTGATTCAATGTAGAATCAACACAGATATGCATGCAGATCCACGTTCAGATGATGGTTGAATCAACATTGATTCAATGTAGAATCAACACAAATATGCATGCAGATCCACGTTCAGATGAAGGTTGAATCAACATTGATTCCTAACTGATTCAATGTAGAATCAACACAAATATGCATGCAGATCCACGTTCAGATGATGGTTGAATGAACGTTGATTCCTAACTGATTCAATGTAGAATCAACACAAATATGCATGCAGATCCACGTTCAGATAATGGTTGAATCAACGTGGATTCCTAACTGATTCAATGTAATATCAACACAAATAGGCATGTAAGTTGACATACAGATGATGGTTGAATCAACATTGATATGTCAGTAATGGTTGAAACCCTAACGTTGATTCAACATACAAGTCACCGACCACTTTCGATGTTGTTTCAATGTCGGCGTTCAACGTTGATTCAATGTTTCTGGCTGACATTGATTCAATGTTGTTTCAATGATTCTGTGCTATCTGGGAGTATACATGCAAACTCATTGAACTCTTCATGTCACACTTTGAGTCGCTACAATCAGATATCAAGCAGCAGAATACGACAAGGTGACTTGCCGAGATCAGGCCGCGGTTAGCGGGGTAAACACACTCCGCCCGGCCGCTGAGTCTGGAGCCGCCTGGCCCCGTTAGCGGAGCTGCGCTGCTCCGAAAACTCCGGAGTATATTTCAAAGAAACTGCATGAACTAAGTGCGTAAATGAAGCTATGAGGGCTACTTTCTAGCCTAAAAACACCTTAAAACAACGTTTTGTAACACACCTACCTCTGTATATCGCTGCTGGTGGCACAGTGCAATGGTGGCCATCTTGCAGGTCTTGTGAGAAATTCTGTTCCCCTGTGAAAATCTGTTCCCCCTGTGTCGGGAGCGCGCATTGCAGCCAGAGAAGTGGATCCGGCGGATCTGACCATTTTCACGGCGCTTCTGATCGATTTCTCGGTAAAAACTACTCGTATAATCATGTCAATGTTGTAACTTTCAGTTTAATCGGCAGAAATCAAAATAAAAATGCATACATAAATAAACGAAGTCCTGTGTGGAGGTCTTTTTACGCTGTTTTGTGTTATTTTAAACGCGAAGAGAATCGATCTTTTTTTTTTTTTTCAGCTTTTGTCTCGTAAGCCTGACAAATAAAAGTGAGTCAACAAACAGGCTCCCAACACGAAGTGTGCATTTATAATTTTTCATTTCTGATAAAGGAGGAGGGAAGCTGGCTGATAGCAAGGCACAAAAATAAAGACTTCCTGAAAAGATCAGAGTGTAAACTTTTTGGTCAATCCCGTTCTAATGTAAAATAAGGAAAATAAGGAAATGTCTAGTATGCTATCACACATAATTTTTGAGAATTTGGAAACAGTTACTTTATATTTCCCAAAG
This sequence comes from Poecilia mexicana, assembly GCF_051168715.1. Lineage (NCBI taxonomy): Eukaryota > Metazoa > Chordata > Actinopteri > Cyprinodontiformes > Poeciliidae > Poecilia > Poecilia mexicana. The sequence goes on along the minus strand of NW_028263379.1, from coordinate 3,113,508 downwards.
TTATAGGGGGAGAAGAGGAGAGAATGGATATTTCACCAGCCTGATAAAATCTGTTCCCCCTCTTAAAATGGAAACAAATTAATTTACCTGCAAGTCTTTTACTGTGTTGATTCCACTCATCATCAGCAACAAATCCTGCAAGTTTGAAAACATTAGCTCTTTATTTGCCAAAGTTAGGATGGGGGAACAAAATATTTTAAGCGCCTGATAAAATCTGTTCCCCCCCTTAAAATGGAAACAAATTAATTTAACCACAAAGTCTTTTAATGTGTTGATTCCACTCATCATCAGCAACAAATCCTGTGATTTTCATAACATTTGCTCTTTATTTGCCAAAGTTAGGATGGGGGAACAAAATATCTTAACCGCCTGATAAAATCTGTTCCCCCTACATAAAATGGAAACAAATTAATTTACCTGCAAGTCTTTTAATGTGTTGATTCCACTCATCAACAACAACAAATCCTGCAAGTTTGAAAACATTAGCTCTTTTTTTGCCAAAGTTAGGATGGGGGAACAAAATATTTTTGCTCTTTCAGCCACCTGAAATAATATGTTCCTCCTACATAAAATGGACATGTATAGTGAATTATTTTTCTTTGTTACCTAAAATGTGAATCATTAATGAAGCTGTTTATTTCAGTTTGCAGAAAAAACTCCTAGCAAAAGTGGTTGTGGATTTTCCTGTTTCCACTGCGGCAGTCTACTGCATGAGGTTGGACATTGCTGTGAGACTTATTCTGAACAGTGGTGATTATAACATTAATATTCTTATTTTGAGTGTTAATGAACATTTTTATCATGACTATAATTTGTATGTTTTGATAAAAAAAAATGTATTTAGCCAAAACTTAATACATCAACATGTGAAAACAGTTATTTAACAAAATTGTTTGTCTATAACTTAATTTCATTTCCTCTAATTATTAAAAGTAGATGCGGTTGAGGGTCAAGAAAACCCCCAACACCCTGCATATGTACACTTAATAAGTACAATAATTGAAACTTCAATAAAGGGGTTTTCTTGACCCTCAACCGCATCTACTTTTAATAACTAGAGGAAATGAAATTAAGTTATAGACAAACAATTTTGTTAAATAACTGTTTTCACATGTTGATGTATTAAGTTTTGGCTAAATACATTTTTTTTTATCAAAACATACAAATTATAGTCATGATAAAAATGTTCATTAACACTCAAAATAAGAATATTAATGTTATAATCACCACTGTTCAGAATAAGTCTCACAGCAATGTCCAACCTCATGCAGTAGACTGCCGCAGTGGAAACAGGAAAATCCACAACCACTTTTGCTAGGAGTTTTTTCTGCAAACTGAAATAAACAGCTTCATTAATGATTCACATTTTAGGTAACAAAGAAAAATAATTCACTATACATGTCCATTTTATGTAGGAGGAACATATTATTTCAGGTGGCTGAAAGAGCAAAAATATTTTGTTCCCCCATCCTAACTTTGGCAAAAAAAGAGCTAATGTTTTCAAACTTGCAGGATTTGTTGTTGTTGATGAGTGGAATCAACACATTAAAAGACTTGCAGGTAAATTAATTTGTTTCCATTTTATGTAGGGGGAACAGATTTTATCAGGCGGTTAAGATATTTTGTTCCCCCATCCTAACTTTGGCAAAAAAAGAGTAAATGTTATGAAAATCACAGGATTTGTTGTTGATGATGAATGGAATCAGTACATTAAAAGACTTTGTGGGTAAATCAATTTGTTTCCATTTTTAAGGGGGGGAACAGATTTTATCAGGCGCTTAAGATATTTTGTTCCCCCATCCTAATTTTGGCAAAAATAGAGCAAATGTTTTCAAACTTGCAGGATTTATTGTTGATGATGAGTGGAATCAACACAGTAAAAGACTTGCAGGTAAATTAATTTATTTCCATTTTATATAGGGGAAACAGATTTTATCAGGCGCTTAAAATATTCTGTTCCCCCATCCTAATTTTGGCAAAAAAAGAGCAAATGTTATGAAAATCACAGGATTTGTTGTTGATGATGAGTGGAATGAACACAGTAAAAGACTTGCTGGTGAATTAATTTGTTTCCATTTTGAGTAGGGGGAACAGATTTTATCAGGCGGTTAAAATATTTTGTTCCCCCATCCTAACTTTGTCAAAAATAGAGCAAATGTTATGAAAATCACAGGATTTATTGTTGATGATGAGGGAATGAAGACAGTAAAAGACTTTGTGGGTAAATTAATTTGTTTCCATTTTAAGGGGGGGGGAACAGATTTTATCAGGCGCTTAAAATATTTTGTTCCCCCATCCTAACTTTGTCAAAAATAGAGCAAATGTTTTCAAACTTGCAGGATTTATTGTTGATAATGAGTGGAATCAACACAGCAAAAGACTTGCAGGTAAATTAATTTGTTTCCATTTTAAGTAGGGGGAACAGATTTTATCAGGCTGGTGAAATATCCATTCTCTCCTCTTCTCCCCCATAACTTTGGGAAATAAAAAGTAACTGTTTCCAAATTCTCAAAAATTATTATGTGTGATAGCATACTAGACATTTCCTTATTTTCCTTATTTATCATTAGAACGTGACTGGCCAAAAAGTTTACACTCTGATCTTTTCAGGAAGTCTTTATTTTTGTGCCCTGCTATCAGCCAGCTTCCCTCCTCCTTTATCAGAAATGAAAAATTATAAATGCACACTTCGTGTTGGGAACCTGTGTTTGTTGACTGACTTTTATTTGTGAGGCAAAAGCTGAAAAAAAAGATCGATTCTCTTCACGTTTAAAATAACACAAAACAGCGTAAAAAGACCTCCACACCAGACCTCGTTTATTTACGTATGTATTTTTATTTTGATAGCTGCCGATTAAACTGAAAGTTACAACACTGACATGATTATATGAGTAGTTTTTACCGAGAAATCGATCAGAAGCGCCGTGAAAATGGTCAGATCCGCCGAATCCACTTCTCTGGCTGCAATGCGCGCTCCCGACACAGGGGGAACAGATTTTCACAGGGGAACAGAATTTCTCACAAGACCTGTCCAGAGACGGGTATGGCTGCCATAGACATAACATAAGAGTAGCAGCGGTGGAGAAAGTACTCAAAAAATGTACTCAAGTAAAACTACCACATTAACATTTGTACTTAAGTAAAAGTAAAAAAATACTGGCTTTTAAAAATACTTAAGTATTAAAAGTACTTGCTGAATAATACCTAATCCCTAATACAATATCATTAAGTGAACCGATCGTATTTAATTTTAATACATTAGAAATGTGCCATTTTAATGAACAATGCCACAGATAAAGCATGTTTTTATTATGTTTACTCTGTAACATAGTTTAGTCTTAGATATGATTCTATGCATCATATTTTCAGGGATGGAAACATCTTGTCTCCTGTCCTAACATAGTATGAACTTTACTTTTTTTGCCACTAGTGGCATTTATTTTTAAAGAAATCCAACAGAAAGGGGATGGAAAGAAGGTGGGTGGGGGAGGACATGCAACCAAGGAGCCAGTAGCAGAGTTGTAGTCAAGACCACCTACCCAAGACCAAGTCAAGACCAGCACCCCGCGCTACGCGACACAAAAAAAAATTAAGTTTTACCTATCAAAATTGCTTCTCAAATTGATCTGAAAGATCCACATTTCTATAAAACACCTAGATATTAAATACTTACAGCTGAAATAAACATGTAAAAAATATATATTTTTAAATGTTTTATTAAAAAAATTATAAAAGATTCATACATACTGAATACTCAACAGCTCTGAAGGGACCACCATTTCTGTTAAAGTGGATTTCAATCCACACATTCACCTATCACAGTAGAGGCCTAGTCTAAGTAAACTTCTTCAGCTTGAACATCCCATAAAGCAGCACTGAGTATTAACAGGTCAACTTCACCGGTAACACACTGAACAGAGCAGCCAGAGTCAGGTTTTCATTTTTTATTAGAAAAGACTGCAACAGTTACTGTGACCCTTCAGTTTCTCAGCAGGACCATATCTATCATCCATCATGGCCTGGCTCAGAGAAGCAGCATCGCCTCTGGCTGGGAACAGACACAGCTGGGTCCATGTTTTCTCATCCTCACTGCCTTATCCACACAGTGGGAGATCTGACTGCACTGCCTGCTTCCAGCATCCAGTCACCTTATTGCGGTTCATAGCGTTATCTATACAGATCTTCTTCTTCTTCTTCTCATCTACTCACAACCAATGAGAGAGGAGATCCTCACACAGACCGTCCCATTATCCAGAATGGCCGGCTGATCACTGATAGGTGGGAACATTCAAAGAGCAAAAAGTGAACTGAAGGTTTGATTCTGTCAGCTGTGCTGAGGACAGGTGGGAGCAACGCCTGAGTTCAGCACATGATTCTCTGATGACCAGCAGATGCTAAACGCTGGGTGGAGTTAGGCCTATGATCAGAGAGGAGGCTGAAGAGATCAGCCTCAGAGGAGGCTAAATAATCTAATGTCAATTAAGGGCTTTGTAAAAATAACAGAACATTGTACAAACAGTTAAATTACAAACACATAGGGTGTTGCTGGGCATAGAGCATATATTGACATGAATCTATTTTACTGCAAAAACACAGTAGAATATTCTTTCACATGGAGGAATAACTCAGGTGAACCACCTGAGCACAAAGTCCTTTGTTGTCATGGAGACAGCAAGTTTACTGCTGGCCCTCTTTTTTCTCCCCCTCTGAGCCGCTGCTGCTCCCACTGCTGCTGCCATCCCGCTCTGCTGCCATCTGCAAACACCAACATGGAGTCAACCCTCTGCTCATCAGGCAAACACTGAGGCCAGACTCACTGTGAACGACCTTCCTACCTTCTTGTAGGCCATTTCAAAGAGTTTCAGAGACGCCTGCTGCAGGTTGTTTGCTGCCTGTTTGATGTTCTCTCCAGTCTCTGTGTCCTTATTGGCCAGGAGGTCCCGAACTTTCGTGATCTCCTCCTTCAGCTTGGTGCACTGATGATACACAGCAGAGTCATCAGTGAGGAAAACAGCCTTAGAATACACAAGTCCTGGTTCAAAGAGGAAGTGATAAATGCTCACTTGCTGTTCTTTTCAGAGGATTTGATTGGTTAAACTTAACGCTTCATTAGAGAGCTCAGGCTCCTTTTACAACCCTGTTGAGACTGAATGCTGGTATTTAGCCAGCATTCAGCTATTTCTATTTTTAAGAGGACAGAAATAGTTTATCTTAACTAATGTTAAGATAAACTATTTTAACAAATTCAAACTCAAATTCAATAGTTTTTAAGACAACTAATAATATAATTAAAAATTCTATTATTAATTCTATTAATTAGAATTAGTAATTCTAATCGACAATTATCAATCGACTGATAGGAAACGCTTCTATCAAGATACGTTTTCAACCATATCATTCAGCCCTGCTTGCACGAATGTGTCAAGAGTGAATTATAGGTAATCTGAACAATAGACTTAATAAATGTATTTAATCATGCCTTTGGACTCAACCACAGTGCAAAATTCCAGGCTTTTTCCCATTAGAATCTCTAAGCAAACCCACATGACATAAAGCCACATTTCCCAGACTACAGAAAATGTTGCGGTTGTACCTCATCAGCAGGAAGCTGATCTTTAAACTCCTCCATCTTGGATTCTGTGTCATGGATGATGCCCTCAGCTGTATTCACGGCCTCCACTCGTTCCTGCAGCAACATCACAGTTACCAGTGAGATAAAGAGAAAGCAGTCTGTACACCTGGAGAAAATGTTGACGTCTAGACAGCCTCACCTTCCTCCTCCGGTCCTCCTCGGCGTACCGCTCAGCGTTCTTGATCATGTTCTCGATGTCGTCCTTACTGAGACCTCCTGATGACTGGATCACAACTGAAGGAACAAGTCAGAGGTCAGGATCCTCACCAAGCAGCACGAGAATTAAAACCTTCCAACTTCAGCACAGCAGAAGACCAGAAAACGTGCTCAGCCCGGTGGTCGGAGCGCTGAGGCAGTTCACCGTGTTTTTGTATTAAAAGATGTTAAGTAGACAGGAAATGTAAAAATATTACTGGGTTATTTTCAGTAACGTATAATTATACGTTACTGAAAATATCACCAATGAAATGCTATCTAAACCCACAACTAGTCTTAAAAACGCATCGAAAAATACAACTAAATGAATATCAATTATTTGCACTTCTGTTTAATCCAAATTAAGTCAGCAGCTCCATAAGGCTCCAGGGGCCCCATAAATGCTAATATTTTAACATAGACCACAGGTGTATAAATGTAACATTTGTTTACTGAGATTGATCAATGCTGCTAAATTTGATTCAATGGTTTCAGCATACATAAATTAAAAGATTTTAAATTGTTTAACATTTATATCAGATGTGCTGATCAGGTTTTTTCCTGCCGATTCTGACCACCCATGAGGGCTGATCACGGCCGATCACCGATACCGATCACAATTATTATTTTTTTTAATCATAAGCACTTCAACAGCGAGAACAGAACCAGCATTTTACATTGCAGCTCAAAGGCTTAAATAATATTGCGGGTTATTTGTTTAGCTTTCTGACCGTCATGCTAATCCGGGTGAGTATGCTATGCGCTGCTTTAACTGCTATCTGATCATTGTCAGTTTTTACTACAGTGAGCCTCGATATAGCCAAACTCCATCAAATATGGCAGTGTTGTTATGCCATATTAGGATTCGTCGTGTTGATGCATTTTGACGTGCTTCACCCCACGTGCTTCAATTTTCCGCCGCAACACGCAAACTTCCCCATTCACTTAGTGAGTTATAGTTCCACATCACTTAGGATTTGTTGCTGTGCGTTTGCGCAGTGTGAAGGAAAGAGGAGACCAGCTGCACAGGCAGGCTGTGAAATGAGATGCAGGTGATCAGTTTGTGTGATCGGCATCAAGAGACCGTGATCGGCGATCACCGATCATACACTTTCACGGAAACTGGCCGATTATGATCGGTGGCCGATCGATCGGCACACCTCTAATTTATATACGAGATTTTAAGGAGCTGGCAAGTTTACTTTGCAAAAGTTCAAAGAAAAATATTCATAGTTAGATTGTTTTGTTACCATAGCTACACTCTGATGCTGTGAGTATAATCTTTGAGTTTGAGTTCTGTTTGCCCACAAATACAAACTAGTAAACTGCAATTATAACTGGTTGCTTTCTATGTTGGTCAATTAAACTACCCCCCTTCTCCCAGATTTCACTAAATCTAACACAGAAGCTGTTAGAGGTGCTGATGATTTTAGCAACAAAAGGGGCTCTTGAGTCAAATTCTGCTCAGGGTCTCATACAGCCTTGGACCGGTCCTGCATGATGAGGTAAACCCGTCTCAGTACGCAGAGATGCGGAACAAACGGGAGATTTAATTCAATGCTGTTAATGTGGCTTTGTAGTTCTTACATTTCTGTCTGTTGAGTTGTTAACAAGGGGACACAGAAACTATTTTGGTTGGTCGAGTTTATGGGACGAGTTTCTCAGATCTCTGCGCAGCCGCACACATTAACTCTGGCTGACTAAGTGGACAAAGCATATGATATGGTTTGATGCATCATGTAACCGGAACAATAATAATAAAATAATATAAAACCAGTGTGATGCGGGACTGCAAGGTAAGAGCAAAAGCTCCTCACCGGGCTGAACCTGCATGATGACGTCCCAGATAGCACATGATGTTAAATCAACGTTGAAAAATAGTTAGAATCGTTGATTTTTGGTTGAAGTCGACAAATGACGGTGGATCAACCATCAAACAACCATCCAATCAAACCGTTGAAACTGTGACATTGAATCAATGTTGTTTGGTGGTTGAAATCTGATGTCTGAAATGCCGAAGTCTGATTAATGGTTGATTTTTGGTTGAAGACGACAAATGATGGTGGATCAACCATCAAACAACCATCCACCTCTAGCCAAGTAACCAGTGTTGAAACTGTGTCATTGAATCAATGTTGTTTTGTCGTTGAAATCTAATGACTGAAATGCTGTTGTCTGATCAACATCTGATCAATATTGAATCAATGTCAGCTGTATTCCCTCACCCCTTCCCCTCCTCATCAGCGCTCTGGGTCAGAGTATTTTATTACTGAGCGGGGGTTATCACATTTAAATTAAGCACTGTAGAGGATAGTGGTTGGTGATTCCTTTCTGTACATTTTCTTACTTGTTCATAACAATTCTCACTGACTGTGTGTGTGATATATTGACACAAAAACATCTACAACTTACTAAAAGGAGCGGAGCGGTCCACCCCCACCATTTACATGAGTGGGATGTCCCAAACACACAGCCACTTCGCTGTTGGCTTGTTGGAAAATATGTTAATTCAATGTTGAATTATCATCACAAAGGTTACATGTTTGGTTGAGATCGACAACTGATGGTGGATCAACTATAAAACAACCATTCAATTCTAGCCAATTAACTAATGTTGAAACTGTGTCATTGAATCAATGTTGTTTTGTGGTTGACATCAAATATATGAAATGCCAACGTCGAATCCAGTGTGTTTCACCACTGGTCCTCCAGCCCCTACAAGTTTTAGGCATTTCCCTAATTCAACACACATGATATTAATTGACATCTGATTAACGGGGTTTTGCTGAACTGAAAAAACGCAGGTCAGTTTGATTGACGTCAAGGTTTGGGGAAGAACTACCCAGATAGCACACAATGTTAATTCAATGTTGAATTATGATCACAAAGGCTGCATGTATGCTTCAGGTCAACGACAGAAGCTGGATCAACCATCAAACAACCATTCAATTCTAGCCAATTAACATTCATTGATTGAAATGCAACATCGAATCCAGCGTTTTTCAGCACCGGCACCAGGCACACTGCCCTGCAAGTTTTAGCCATTTCCCTAATTCAGCACACATGATTTTAATTAACATTTGATTAACAAGGTTTTGCTGAACTGAAAGCATGCAGGTCAGTTTGCCTTGAGGATAAGGTTTGGGGAAAAACTAGTAATCAAAGTGTTCAATCAGTGTAAGGTGTTTTTTGCACCCCTCACCACCGCCTGCCATTCAAACGCCCAACCCCCTTCCCTCCACCCGCCAAAAACACACACACACCTCTTTCCCCCCACCTGGGCCCATCTACCCCTCAATCGGGTGAAACAACTTTAATTTTAAGTGAGGGTTTTTCATTTTTCACATTTTAAAAGATTGTTTTGGCTAGTGGCCTTTATTTGATAGTTAATTGACAGGAAGGTGGGTAATGAGAGAGGGGGGGTAATGCAGCAAAGGTTGCCAAGGTCAGGAATCGAGCCAGCGACAGCTGTGTTGAGGACTGAGGCCTTGATTGTGACAGTCAAAAAGGAGTCAAATATGTTTAAAGATCTGTCCCTCTTTTCTTAAATAAAATGTTAAATCAAACCCATGTTGTCATTTTTAAACTTTTGTACACAGTTTACCCATCATCTGCCAATAATATAGTGTTTAACACCAGTGAAGAAACTTGTAGTGGCATGTTATGATGTAGACCTATCAGACCTAAAATGTACATAAATCCTTAGCTTTCATTCAATATAAAAACAACCCAAATCTGCATGTACATCCACAGTCAAATGAGTGTTGAATCAACATTGATTCAATGTAGAATCAACACAAATCTGCATGCAGATCCACGTTCAGATGATGGTTGAATGAACGTTGATTCCTAACTGATTCAATGTAGAATCAACACAAATATGCATGCAGATCCACGTTCAGATGAAGGTTGAATCAACATTGATTCAATGCAGAATCAACACAAATCTGCATGCAGATCCACGTTCTGATGATGGTTGAATCACCATTGATTCCTAACTTATTCGATGTAGAATCAACACAAATATGCATGCAGATCCACGTTCAGATGAAGGTTGAATCAACATTGATTCAATGTAGAATCAACACAAATATGCATGCAGATCCACGTTCAGATGAAGGTTGAATCAACATTGATTCAATGTAGAATCAACACAAATATGCATGCAGATCCACGTTCAGATGAAGGTTGAATCAACATTGATTCAATGTAGAATCAACACAAATATGCATGCAGATCCACGTTCAGATGAAGGTTGAATCAACATTGATTCCTAACTGATTCAATGTAGAATCAACACAAATATGCATGCAGATCCACAGTCAAATGAGTGTTGAATCAACATTGATTCAATGTAGAATCAACACAAATATGCATGCAGATCCACGTTCTGATGAAGGTTGAATCAACATTGATTCCTAACTTATTCAATGTAGAATCAACACAAATATGCATGCAGATCCACGTTCAGATGAAGGTTGAATCAACATTGATTCAATGTAGAATCAACACAAATCTGCATGCAGATCCACGTTCTGATGATGGTTGAATCACCATTGATTCCTAACTTATTCAATGTAGAATCAACACAAATATGCATGCAGATCCACATTCAGATAATGGTTGAATCAACGTGGATTCCTAACTGATTCAATGTAATATCAACACAAATAGGCATGTAAGTTGACATACAGATGATGGTTGAATCAACATTGATATAATGTCAGTAATGGTTAAAACCCTAACGTTGATTCAACATACAAGTCACCGACCACTTTCGATGATGTTTCAATGTCAGCGTTCAACGTTGATTCAATGTTTCTGGCTGACATTGATTCAATGTTGTTTCAATGATTCTGTGCTATCTGGGGTTAGTGCTGGTTCATTAACCACTAACTCTCTGGCCAACCAGGAACAGACATAAACTTCATCAGCGTAGACAGAGCCGGGCGCTGGGCAGCGTGTTGAGATGGAAAAGCCACACAAGATTCTTTGTCCACAAATATAAATCATTCTCACCACTCCTCAATGCACCTTTGAACGCGCAACCACAAGTTATTCCTGCGGTTCACGTAGAGCTGCGCAACCAGAGCTAACGCAGTGGGGTTTAAACTCCTACCTTGATTAAAAACTCTGGAAAGAAACATAAGTCCTCAAAGGGGGTTGATGTAACTATCCATACAGGTCAGCCTGTGTCCAGTTTGAGTAAAAGGAGGTGCGCGAGATCCGTGCTGAGGTAAACTTATGACTGCTGTAGCGTGCGAGGCGACGGACAGAGGTGCCAGCAGTGTGATTGGTCGGGCTTTAAAGGCATATATTAACAAAACTTATCTTCTATAAATATATTTTTAGGAATAAATCTGCTCCGCCAGTGAAACGCTCAGAGCAACAGAGACGCTTGTAATCCAGCTTTAAAAAAAAGATTTTTTTATTATCATTTTCCTAAAAGCATAAACAAGAAAGGCTTAGCCTGGCGGTGGCGCTAATAAAGCATGGCGGGCCGCCAGGCCTATAATTCACTGGGGGAAACCCTGCACAGGAAACTCAAGTTTGAATTCAGATCCTCAGTCAAAACTGAGTAGAACCGCCTGCATTTACAGTAGCAGATCAGCTGGCGTACACCTATCAGCTTTGTACCTGTTCAGCATCAACAGTCTCCGCTCATTTTCTTTCCAATTCTTTCTTTAAAGAGATTTATGTCTGGACTTTGACTGGGCCATTCTTTGATGTTCCCAGTAAGCTGCATTAAAGCCAAGTGGCTCTATAGACTCCTCTAGTCAGGCCGTACTCACTCTGCTGCTCGCGGCCCGTGCCTTTATCCTTGGCTGAAACGTGGACGATGCCGTTGGCGTCGATGTCGAAGGTGACTTCGATCTGAGGGACTCCGCGGGGGGCTGGGGGGATCCCCACCAAGGTGAACTGACCCAGCACCTTGTTGTCTGCTGCCATCTCTCTCTCCCCCTGACACACTTTGATCTCTACCTGAGTCTGGCCATCAGCTGCTGTGGAGAACACCTTCAGAGGACGCAGACAGGACAGAGATACTGTAGTGGGTTCTGTGGTGAACCGGACCGGGCCAGTGGTGCTGCTCCACCTACCTGGCTCTTCTTGGTGGGGATGGTGGTGTTCCTGTTGATGAGCTTGGTGAAGACGCCTCCCAGGGTCTCGATGCCCAGTGACAACGGGGTCACGTCCAGGAGGAGCACGTCAGTGACGTCACCGGCTAGAACTCCACCCTGAATGGCTGCTCCTATGGCGACGGCCTCGTCAGGGTTGACCGATTTGCTCGGGGCTCTGCCAAATAGGTCCTGAACGGTCTGCTGGACCTGCACACACAGAAAGGCACAGGGTTACTGACAGCTTTATTGTGTTACATTTCTGATGTAACCCACTGTGTAACACCCCTCCTGGCCAGCAGGTGTCACAATTCTATCAATCTATTGTGCTCCCTTGAACAGGCTAAGCTAGGTAAAAAAAACAAGTTTATTATATTTTTTGCACAGAATAATTCTTAGATAATGAGATTTTAGTCTGCTCAGTATTCTTTTCAGAATAAGCTCTGTCACTTTAAAACCAAATAAGCTGCCGCTGGCCACGCCCCCAACTCATTGTTTACACTTGCATGTGAAAACGGCTGCAAACAGATGCACAAGTATACAATTATAAATATTTGAATAGCATTATTCAAATAATACTATTATTTGAATAATGCCTCCTGCACAGCAAACAACACTGCAGCAAGAGGTTTCTGGATGGTATGTCAACAACAAAACACTTGTCTTTTCCAACAGCCATTGTACAGCGCATACAGCGGTAAAACCTGCTGACCAAACCTCCTGGAGCTCCACTTGGGTTGATGGGTAACAGCACAGTGTAACTCAATAATCGGGAGGGTGTTTTTGAAATGGCTCGTTTTTCCAGACAACAACAAAAAAAAGGACCTTATAGAACAGGTTGCGTGTTTTTTTTTAAGCAGCTGGGATGTTTTCAGAAGCAGTAGAAATCCAAATGGAAGTACAAAAATGTGCATAGTAGGTCTCCTTTAATGTGCTGCTCAGTTCTCCCAGCAACACTAGTTTCTCAGATGACTCTCAACCAGTCCTGAACAGGCTCAGCTGAATGATCACAGGTATCCTGTTAATACCTTGGGCATGCGGGTCATGCCTCCCACCAGCAGCACCTCTCCGATGTCTCCCTTGGATACTTCGGCGTCCTGCATGGCCTTCTGGCAGGGGGCCACGGTGCGGCGGATCAGGTCGGCCACGATGCCCTCAAACTGAGAGCGGGTCAGCTTCATGTTCAGGTGTTTGGGTCCAGAGGCGTCCATGGTCAGGTAGGGGAGGTTGATGTCCGTCTGGGGAGCAGAGGAACATGTCAGAAGATGGTGGGTGTGTGTGTGTGTGTGTGTGTGTGTGTGTGTGTGTGTGTGTGTGTGTGTGTGTGTGTGTGGAGGGACGGTCTGCAGGAGGAGCTACTGACACTAAAACACAATTCCTACCTGCAGAGAAGAGGACAGCTCACACTTTGCCTTCTCTGCAGCCTCTCTGACCCGCTGCAGCGCCATGTTGTCCTTCATCAGGTCCACACCAGACTGGAGAGACAGAGTCAATAAAAGCCACCAGAAGGAAGAAAGCAGTGTGTCACAATGCTCAACTACGGCCCTGTGATTTTTACGATGCGGAAAACAAGGATGGAATTATGGAATTTAACAAACAAAATGGAACCAACAATAAAACAGGGAATTTCATTTATTTATTGGATTTCCGCACGCCCAACAAAAAGCATCTACAGTAGTTCCTGTAGCATTATGGAGGCGAGTACAAGCTTTTACTTTTTTTTTAAAGATTTTTTTGGCTCTAGTGGCCTTTATTTGATAGTTAATTGACAGGAAAGTGGGCACTGAGAGAAGGGGGCAAACATGCAGCAAAGGTCACCAAGGCTGGGAATTGAACCTGCGTCAGCTGCGTTGAGGACTAAGGCCTCCATATGTGGGTTGTGCTTAACCCCTGCGCCACCACAGCACACTCCCAGCTTTCACTTTTTATAGTTTTCTTTTGTGACAAATATTTTGGTGTTGAGTTGAACTCTAATGCATTTTCAAAAGGAAGACTTTTTTGTTAACAAGATTCTTAGTTTTGAACATAATGTTTGAGTTCTCAAAAAAGAGTGAGAAACTAACACCTTTTAAAGTTAATGTTCTGTGAATCACAGCATGTGTCATTTGTGAAACAGAAAAACAGAAACAACCTGAAGTTATTGATCTGTTAATTTTTTTTCATTCAGAGCATGATTACATTCTGGGGTAATAAATATGGCTAAAATAAAAAACATGTCTTTGGAATAATTAAAACGGAATAAAGCGGGAATTAGGGAAAATAATCAAATGGCTTTCATAGAACCTAACTCACCTCTCTCTTGAACTCCTTCACGATGTGTTTGAGGAGGTGCTGGTCAAAGTCTTCTCCTCCCAGGAAAGTGTCTCCGTTGGTGGATTTCACCTCAAAAACTCCCTTCTGGATCTCCAGGACTGAAATATCAAAGGTTCCACCACCCAGATCATACACAGCGATGCTGGAAGAGCAGCAGACATGTCATTTAACCTCAGGTCAGCAGCATCAAACATCAACATTACTCCGATTGCTACTCACATCTTGTCCTGGGTTTTGTCTAGACCATAGGCCAGAGCAGCCGCGGTCGGCTCATTGATCACACGCAGGACGTTCAGACCGGCGATCTGACCGGCGTCTTTGGTGGCCTGAGGATAGACAAGTGAAGCTCAGTTCATCCTGACAGCAGCCAGAGAAGGCCTGGTCTGAGTCATCTAAAACCAGAAGAAACTCTGGTCAATTAAAAATTTGATTTCCGGTAGCTGTGCAGACAACTCATTGTCTGGGGTCTGTTGATGGAATAAACACTGAGCAGACACATCTGTACTGTTTATCCCATGAGTTGGGATTGTTCTATATTTCAATTTTTCCTCCAACAACTTGGAGCAGCTGATTGGCATCACCAAAACTCAAAGGATAAATGAACTATGACCCCCAGAACGAGCTGAAAAGAGCAGCATGGGGAGGAGGAAGTTCAAATCCCAGACGGCACTGGGATTTGGTCCTCTGTACTTTAAAGAGGAGCAGCAAAAACAAATGAGGAGGATTAGCAGAGCTGCCAGCAACTGATGATGTCATCCAAGGAATATTATTGCTGCCAGGAAAACTGACATGCTAACATGTCCATTTTGTTAACATGTTAGCAAAACTGACTTCTTCATATTTGTTACAAGCAGGGGCATATCTAAAAAAATATCTATAGGGTGGCAAGAGGGAGGCAGGGATTTTTTCAAGGGTGACAGCATATGCCTGTGTGTGTGTGTGTATTTTATATATATATATATATATATATATATATATATATATATATATATATAATCCAGCACCCTGGACTGTACACAATCCAGCACCCTGAGACTGTACACGAGCCGTAAGGAAGGAGGCAGAGGACTAGTGAGTGTGAGAGCCACTGTCCAGGATGAAACATCCAAGATCCATAAATACATCAAGGACAAAGCCTCAACGGACGATGTGCTCAGCGAATGTCTCAGGCAATGGGGAACAGAGGACGAGGTGCTGGAGGAACCATCATGGGAAGACAAGCCCCTGCATGGGATGTACCACCGACAAATAACTGAAGTGGCTGATATCAGGAAATCCTACCAATGGCTGGAGAAAGCTGGACTCAAGGACAGCACAGAGGCCCTCATCCTGGCCGCCCAGGAACAGGCCCTAAACACCAGAGCAATAGAAGCTCAGATCTACCACACCAGACAAGACCCAAGGTGTAGGTTGTGCAAGGAGGCCTCTGAGACAGTCCAGCACATAACAGCAGGGTGCAAGATGCTGGCAGGGAAAGCGTACATGGAACGACATAACCAAGTGGCGGGCATAGTGTACAGGAACATCTGTGCAGAATATGGACTGGAAGCCCCGAGGTCAAAATGGGGGACACCCCCAAAGGTGGTGGAGAATGACCGAGCTAAGATCCTGTGGGACTTCCAGATCCAGACAGACAAGATGGTAATGGCGAACCAACCGGACATTGTGGTGGTGGATAAAGAACAGAGGAAAGCCGTTGTGGTGGATGTAGCAATACCAAGTGACCACAACATCAGGAAAAAGGAGCATGAGAAACTGGAGAAATACCAGGGCCTCAGAGAGGAACTGGAGAAGGCCTGGAAGGTGAAGACCACAGTGGTGCCTGTGGTCATAGGGGCCCTCGGGGCAGTCACCCCCAAACTGGAGCAGTGGCTCAAACAGATCCCAGGAACAACATCAGACATCTCAGTCCAGAAATGTGCAGTTCTAGGCACAGCCAAGATACTGCGCAGAACCCTCAAGCTCCCAGGCCTCTGGTAGAGGACCCGAGCTCAGAGGATGAAAGAGACCACCCGCGGAGGGTGAGAAGGGAATTTTTTTATTTTATATATATATATATATATATATATATATATATATATATATATATATATATATAGCCACAGTAATGAACGAAACATCAAAGCTGAACAAGGCAGCAACTGACCTGAGAAAATCGTGGCCCGAATAAACACCAGACAACCCCGACGCCAATTACAACGGCTGAGTGAAGTACCATCAGAGTCAGAGTCAAGTCTAATTGAAGATGTGAATGCAGCATTAAGAACTATCCCTACCAACACCATAACAGAAACCAATGAGCTGATGTACAACTCAGCATCAGTGATCCTTGAGATGCTTGGCTATAAGAGCAACCATGAGACCCAATACCCACCATGGAAAAGACGGTTAGAGGCTAAAATCAAGATAACAAGGAGAGAAATGAGCAAACTGTCAGAGCTCCAAAGGGGTGCAATGAAAAGATCAGTACCCAAGAAGTACAGCCAGATACACATACCTGAAGCACTCAAAACTGCCAAACAAAGGCTCCAAGCCTTGGCCAGCCGCCTAAAGAGATACACGAGAGAGAATGAAGCCAGGAGGATTAACCGGCTCTTCTCCACCCAACCAGCTAAAGTGTACTCCCAATGGCAGGGTACCAACAACAGAGCAGATCAACCAAGGCTGGAGACTGAACAATTCTGGAAAAGCATATGGGAAAGGGAGGCGTCCCACAACAGCAATGCACAGTGGCTAACCTCTCTACGAGAGGACCACAGCAACCTCCCTGAGCAAGCCCAAGTAACTATCACTGTGGCAGATGTCCAAGAAAGAGTCTCAGGTATGAAAAACTGGACAGCACCAAGACCTGACATGATCCATGCCTACTGGCTGAAGAAACTCACTAACCTCCATGAGCGACTGGCAGCTCAACTGAACCAGCTGCTACAAAAGGGGACTCACCCTGAATGGTTAACTGAAGGGCACACAATCCTGATCCAGAAGGATCCCTCAAAGGGTTCAGTCCCATCCAACTATCGGCCAATAACCTGTCCCTCTACAACATGGAAGCTCATGTCAGGCATCATAGCGGCTAAGATAAGCGGGCACATGGATAAATACATGAGCACGGCACAGAAGGGCATCGGCATAAATAGCAGAGGAGCCAAACACCAACTCCTGGTAGACCACACAGTCGAACGAGACTGCAAAACCCAACACACCAACCTGTGCACGGCTTGGATTGTTTACAAGAAAGCCTATGACTCAATGCCACATACCTGGATCATTGAATGCTTAGAGATGTACAACATCAATAGGACTCTAAGAGCCTTCACTGCAAACTCTATGGGGCTGTAGAAAACCACCCTTGAAGCCAACTGCAAACCACTTGCACAAATGTCCATTAAATGTGGCATATACCAAGGAGATGCTCTGTCCCCACTGCTGTTCTCTATAGGCCTGAACCCCCTCGGCCAAATCATCAACAAGACTGGCTACAGATACCGCCTCAAGAATGGGGCCACAATCAGTCATCTCCTCTACATGGATGACATCAAGCTGTATGCCAAGAGCGAGCGAGACATCGACTCACTGATCCACACAACCAGGATTTACAGCACTGACATTGGGATGTCATTCGGACTAGAGAAGTGTGGTCGGATGGTTACAAAGAAAGGGAAGGTCGTCCACACAGAAGGGGTCTCACTCCCAGAAGGAACAATAGCAGACATTGAGGACAGTTACAAGTACCTCGGAATACCACAAGCAAATGGCAACCTTGATGAGGTCACAAGGAAAGGAGCCACAGCCAAATACCTCCAACGAATAAGGCAAGTCCTGAGAAGCCAGCTCAATGGTAAGAACAAGATCCGTGCAACAAACAGCTATGCCTTATCTCCTTTATCGTGGCCTTCATCTCTTCCATTGGCCAGCTAATTATTCTGGCAGGGTATCTGATTACTGAATCAGATACCCTGCCAGAATAATTAGCTGGCCAATGGAAGAGATAAAGGCCACAGATGTGAAGACTCGGAAGCTACTAACCATGCATGGAGGGTTCCACCCCAAATCCACCCCTGAGACTGTACACGAGACGTAAGGAAGGAGGCAGTGGACTAGCGAGTGTGAGAGCCACTGTCCAGGATGAAACATCCAAGATCCATAAACACATCAAGGACAAAGCCTCAACAGACGATGTGCTCAGCGAATGTCTCAGACAATGGGGAACAGTGGAAGAGGTGCTGGAGGTACCATCATGGGAGGACAAGCCCCTACATGGGATGTACCACCGACAAATAACTGAAGTGGCTGATATCAGGAAATCCTACCAATGGCTGGAGAAAACTGGACTCAAGGACAGCACAGAGGCACTCATCCTGGCTGCACAGGAACAGGCCCTAAACACCAGAGCAACAGAGGCTCAGATCTACCACACCAGACAAGACCCAAGGTGTAGGTTGTGCAAGGAGGCCCCTGAGACAGTTCAGCACATAACAGCAGGGTGCAAGATGCTGGCAGGGAAAGCGTACATGGAACGACATAACCAAGTGGCGGGCATAGTGTACAGGAACATCTGTGCCGAATATGGACTGGAAGCCCCGAGATCAAAGTGGGGAACACCCCCAAAGGTGGTGGAGAATGACCGAGCTAAGATCCTGTGGGACTTCCAGATCCAGACAGACAAGATGGTAATGGCAAACCAACCGGACATTGTGGTGGTGGATAAACAACAGAGGAAAACCGTTGTGGTGGATGTAGCAATACCAAGTGATTATAACATCAGGAAAAAGGAGCACAAGAAACTGGAGAAATACCAGGGCCTTAGAGAGGAACTGGAAAAAACCTGGAAGGTGAAGACCACAGTCACCCCCAAACTGGAGCAGTGGCTAAAACAGATCCCAGGAACAACATCAGGCATCTCAGTCCAGAAATGTGCAGTTGTAGAGGACCCGAGCTCAGTGGATGAAAGAGACCACCCGCAGAGGGTGAGAAGGGAATTTAAATATTTATATAGTCTCACATTTAGCTTACACAGACCAAACATTGGACTTAATTTACTCATTGCAAAATATTGTTTTTAACTTGCATTGTTTCAAAATGAGGTTCATGTAGCACAGAGGCATAAATACAATTTCTTAATATAGTACAGCTAATTATTTACGTCTTTCATACTCCTACTAATTGATATGTATGACTCAGGGTTTCCCCTAAAAAACTTGCTAAGCCCGGTGGTCGGGGCGCTGAGGCGGTCCACCGGCGGTCCACCATGTTTTTATATTAAAGATGTTCAGACAGGAAAAGTAAAAATATCACTGGGTAATTATATGCTATGGGAAAACATCGTCAGTGAACTGCTATATAAACCCACAACTAGTCTTAAAAACAACTAATCAAAAAATACAATTAAAATGAATATCAATTATTTCCACTTCTGTGAAATCCAAATCAAGTCAGTGGCTCCAACAGGCCCCCCAGGGCTTCAGAGGCCCCATAAATGCTAATATTTTAACATAGACCACAAATATATAAATGTAGCATTTGTTTATTGAGATGATCAATGCTGCTAAATTTGACATAATGGTTTCAGCATAGATACATTAAAAGATTTTAAATTACTTAACATTTATATGTAAGATTTTAAGGAGCTGGCAAGTTTACTTTGTAAAAGTTCAAAGAACAATATTCATAGTCAGATTGGTTTGTACCATAGCTACAATCTGATGCTGTGAGTTTAATCTTTGAGTTTCAGCTCGATTTGTTCACAAATACAATTTATTTACAATTTACTGCAATTATAATTTATTGCTTTTTAGGTTTGCCAATTAAACTACTCCCCCTGTCCTAGATTTCACTAAATCTAACACAGAAGCTGTTAGAGGTGCTGCTGTTTTTAGCAACAAAAGGGGCCTCTAAATCATATTCTGCTCAAGGCCTCATACAGCCTTGGACTGGCCCTGCATGATGAGTTAAATCCACTGCACTACGCAGAGATGCGCAGCAAACGGGAGATTTAATTCAGTGCTGCTAATGTGGCTCTAGTAGCCCTTCATTTCGTGTCTCTTGAGTTTTTAACAAAAGGACACAGAAACTATTTTGGTTTCATTGTGTTTTGGATTTTCTTGTTTTCCCTGGATTTTGGATTTAGTTCGTTTATTTTGTTCATTAAAATAACATCCACAAAGTACGTCTACTGCCTGCTGCGTTTGTGTCCACCACCATACCACATCATGACACAAACCAGATGAAAGAGCACATCTTCAAACATTTAATGTCTAATTAAACAATAAAGGTGACAAATTTTATTAAATAGATCACACTTTAAGTAAATATTTGTTGTATTTAACATATTCTAGGTAAGTGAACATGTAATGAGATAGATCCTGTCCTAGAATTTTATGCAATTGAACATTATGGATAACAAGTGATGATCATCTGAGGTAATACATTTTATGAATATTCTTTAAAATATAATTTTGGTTAAAAAATAAAAAAGGGGTCAAAATGGAATAAAAATATGCCTAATCTATATAGTTTAGTAGAATAATTTCACACAGATTTTGAGTTAATAGGTCACATGACCTAGAAGCCATTTAAGAAAAATACAAAATTTTCACTACAGAAATAGTAAAAAATATATAAAACGTGTTAAAATGTAATAAAGGTGAGTGTGCCTCATCTATACAGTCTAGTTAAACAATTTCACACAGATTGAGTTAATGGCACACGATTTGGACGGTACTGAAGAAAACATTTAATATTAAATTTATTTAAATTATTGAATATGACTTAAAATTTTAATAGAGGATAGTGTGCCTCGTGTAATGACTTAATGAATTACCACTTTTTTGTATCAGTTGGTCACAAGACAAGGCATTTATTTACAGGAGTGTTAGGAAATTGACGGTCCCTACGTGAAACTCCGAGCGCTTGAGGAGGGACCAGTAAAGAACAGCTGGCCGAAATTAGCGTTCATAAATCGGATCAACCTTGAGCTGAACGTCCCTTACTCCACGGAGCGCGAATATCCAGTATCCAACTTGAAAACAACTTCACTGCAGTCGGTAACGCAATGAAAATACCGGTGTTCTGACTAGTTTGTTTTGGTCTGTGGACACCAAAAATGGCACAGAGCGACATAAACGTCATACGCTGTGACGTCAGCTCCAAAACTCTGTTCTGCCTTTTCTCGCTCTGTGTGTCAGCATTACACGGGACCCGTTGCCATGGCAATGGACAGACAACAGCTCAACGAGCAGATAGAGCAGAGATTACCAATCAGGGGAATCAACACCAAAAAACAAACATTTCCCACACTCATAGTACGCAAAAACACTAAAACAGAACATCCATTATGCTGTCAGGCTTGATGTCTATATTGTGATTATTAATATATTTTCACCTGACCACCACGGTGGTTGATTAGCTGATTTAAACACCTGCTTTAGTGATGACTTGGTCTGCGGGTTGTCTTAGCTTAGTGCTAACGGAACCAAAACACACTGAACTGCACAGCACATATTAAAGTTATCAAAGTCAATACCAGGCCAGCAACAGTTAGGCTAGTAGAACTGACTCACTGCTCACTTGTTCAATGTTTTCTTTAAATTAAAACTATTTCCTCACCTGTTAAATCTGAAGCCCTTGTCATCTATGGCTGTCATAGGGTTGAATTAACTGCTAAATATTGCGTCCTTTTTTCAGATTCTTTGCGTGATTGTGGTATTTTCCTGACCACTGATATATTCCTGACTCAATGGACAGCAATGGCGTGTGTGTGGCGCACGATAAGTCACGTAATGTCCAGTCCTGTTATCAATGCTGCTGCCTCTGTCTCTTGCACTTCCCGCTACTTATCAGTAGGTGTCAGGTTACAATGTTGTTGGAAAAAAGACCTTTATGCGCTTAATGTCCGATTTGCCATAACTATTGAATTCATAGTCGCCAGATGGGGTGGCAACAGGGGTGGCAAGGCTCTCATTTGGGATGGCAACTACCACCCTATGCCACCCCAGTAGATCCGCCCCTGGTTGCAAGCCTGACCTGCTACTGGAGATCTTTCAGTATCACCATCCACAACAACTCTCTGAAGATTGTATGAGTAATAAAATTTAATTTCCCTTTGGGATAAATAAAGTCTTTTTGATTTTGAATGTCATACTTCCTAATTATTATTGAGGTGAAACACAGAAGTCGTCTTCTTTTGTAATATAAAAAAGCAAAAGAAATATTTGCTCCTTCATTGGAACCAAAGCAGGAAAATGTTAACTTTTACAAACTAATGTGGAAAAAGTGAATGTCTCCACCAAATATTTTTACATTTAAATTGAAAACAACAGAACAGTGAATATCCAGCTCCTGCATAAAGAGGCAGACTTCATGATCAGAATAAACACATAGTCTTGTTTTCAGTCCTGAGCAGCCTTTCGCTGTTCTGAATCCAGTGACCCAGTTCGATCATGTTTAGAAGCAATATGTTCAGTAGGCAGAGCCAAAAGCCGAGGAGCCTATTGGAAACTGAGCATCATCAAATCAAAGCTGAAGCCCAAACAGCCCAACAGTGGATTAGTGTGTGTGGTACCTGTCTCTGAGAGTCATTGAAGTAAGCTGGAACAGTGATAACGGCGTTCTTCACGTTGCTGCCCAGGTAGTTCTCTGCAACACAATCAGAATCAGAGCGCCATCCTCTGCTCCCTCACAGAACCGCTTAGCTGGCGTTTCCCTGCAACATACCTGCCGTCTCCTTCATCTTCATCAGGACGAAGGCTCCCACCTGGCTGGGGGAGTACATTTTCCCATGAGCCTCCACCCAAGCATCGCCATTAGAGGCCCGGACGATCTTGAAGGGGACATTCTTTCTGAGGACGGAGGGAAGCAGAATATTAACATCATGTGTGTTCAGGGATCAACCTGCACTCCTCTGGAGAGTCACTCACATATCCTTCTGGACCTCAGTGTCGTCAAAGCGCCGGCCAATCAGCCGCTTGGTGGCGTACAGCGTGTTCTTAGGGTTTGTGACAGCCTGGCGCTTAGCAGGCATGCCCACCAGTCGCTCCCCCTCCGCCGTGAAGGCCACAACTGATGGGGTGGTCCTCGCTCCCTCTGCATTCTCCAACACCTGCAGGAGGAGGAGGAACTCTTCTGGGTGGGTTTGGCTTTTTCCAAAAACAGTTAATACGCTACAGGGGAGGTGTAAACATGATTGCCAAATAGTTAGATACATCAAATCTCTCCCACCCAACTGGTGGATCTGTGCCTTACCAGAGGCACAAAACTAAAAAAAAAACATTTAACTGCAAAGTTCCAGTTCAGAGGAGAGAACTCCCCATTTTTATGAGATGTGGTTCATGCTAGTTTGAAACCTCTATTTCCTGTTTAATACAGCCAGTAAAATCAGCATTTGTTGAAATTACGCCTTACGTAGCCTGGTTGATTTGCTCCAAGCCAGTAGATGGAAACATGCCTACTTTGCAACATTTTAGGAGTTTGCTCAGAATTCGAATGATAATTGGATGTAAACAAAACTACTGAACACCAGTTTACTGCTCTTTCAACAAATAAAAATATTTCAAAGAACATATGCTCAATAGGAACCAAAACGACCTATGAGGACCAGGATTTCCCCCAGAAAACTTGCTTAGCCCGGTGGTCGGGGTGCCGAGGTGGTCCACCGTGTTTTTGTATTAAAAGATGTTAAGTAGACAATAAAAGTGAAAATATCACTGGGTAAATCCAAATTAAGTCAGCGGCTCCAACAGGCCCCCCACGGCTTCAGGGGCATTATAAATGCTAATATTTTAACAGACCACAGATATATAAATGTAGCATTTGTTTATTGAGATTATCATTGCTGCTAAATTTGACTTTAAATTATTTGACATATGTAAGATTTTAAGGAGCTGGCAAGATTACTTTGTAGAAGTTCAAAGAAAAATATTCATAGTAAGATTGGTTTGTTACCATAGCTACAATCTGATGCTGTGAGTTTAATCTTTGAGTTTCAGCTCCGTTTGTTCACAAATACAAATTAGTAAACTGCAGTTATAATTTATTGCTTTTTAGGTTTGCCAATTAAACTACTCCCCCTGTCCTAGATTTCACTAAATCTAATACAGAAGCTGTTAGAGGTGCTGATGTTTTTAGCAACAAAAGGGGCCCCTAAGTCATATTCTGCTCCAGGCCTCATACACCCTTGGACCGGCCCTGCATGATGAGTTAAACCCGCTGCACTGCGCAGAAATGAGCAACAAACGGGAGATTTAATTCAATGCTGCTAATGTGGCTTTAGTAGCTCTTTCATTTCGTGTCTCTTGAGTTTTTAACAAGGGGACACAGAAACTATTTTGGTTGGTCGAGTTTCTGGACGAGTTTTTCAGATTTCCAGTGGCCGCGCACATCAACTCTGTCTGACTAAGTGGACAAAGCATTTGATATGGTTTGGTGCTTAGTGTAACCAGAAAAATAAAAATAGTAATAATCATTAAATAATATAAAATCAGCATGATGCGTGACTGCGAGGAGAGCGCGAAAGCTCCTCACCGGGTTAAACCTGCACAATGAGTGATTAGCACTGGGTCGTTAACCACTAACGCACCGGCCAAACGGGAATACTGTCCTAAACTTTACAGGGAAAACGGGGCCAAACGCTGGGCAGCGTGTTGAAATGTAAACGCCGAATAATGTTTGTTCACAATTATAAATCATTCTCACCGCTTGCTCAAAGCACTTCTGAAAGCGCGACTACAAGTTATTCCTGCGGTTCACGTAGAGCTGTGCAACCAGAGCTATCGCGGTGAGTTTAAACTCTTACCTTAATCAATAACTCCTCATAACTAATCATAATTCCTCACTGGGGGTTGATGTAAATATCCATAGCGGTCTGCCTCCAGCAGGGCCAAGCGCAATTCGTGACACCGCACCTACTAATGGCACTTCCGGTGGCAGGTGTCATTACGCACCACAAGTGCCACTGTTTTCAGGACTAGCTGCCAGTGTTGTCACTGACTTCGGCACCTCGTACTGGCACTTCCTCTGACACCTGCCATTAGTGCCACTGTTTTCGAGGCTAGCCGTAAGTGTTGCCACTGGCTTCGGAAAATGGACTACATATCCCATGATGCTTTATTACTAGTCGAAGAAGAACTTGAAGACAGACGAAGAAGAAAGAATTTAATAAGAGTTTTTGTTTCGCAGAAAGACTTATGTTAGCTGAATTCCTACACTTTTTTTGTATATCATTATGTATGATTCGTTCATCCTATTTATTCACTAAAGTTCATCTGAATAATCCAGATGACTCCTTCCGTCTTTGAATTAATCAAATACACAGCAGGTATCAGGGATGCCATTGGTTTCGGCACCTTTGTAACAGCTGAGTCTGGCTCCCACTAGAGCTGCCATTAGGTGTCCAGGATGTTTCAGAGCTGTCACAACTGGTGCCGATGTTTTGGGGGATGGCAATGACAGTTTTTGGAAAACGTGTTACTTATATTGCCTGTTTATAAATTTTTATTTCAATGGTAATTGTATTGGTTAATTATCCTTGAATATGTTTGACTTAATTTAATTGAAGGAAGATGGCCAAAGTAATTGAATCTACCACTAAGTGTCACTATTACAGTGGAACCTGTT
The DNA here is from genome assembly GCF_051168715.1 of Poecilia mexicana. Classification (NCBI taxonomy): domain Eukaryota; kingdom Metazoa; phylum Chordata; class Actinopteri; order Cyprinodontiformes; family Poeciliidae; genus Poecilia; species Poecilia mexicana. The sequence continues at coordinate 3,087,642 of NW_028263379.1, read as the reverse complement.
GAACCCCGTTGGGTTGCCAGATAGGGCTTTGGCCAAGATGGAAATACGTAGTAGTTGTGTAAAACGTATATTGTAGAAATTAATAAAGTTTGAAAAATATTTTTTAAGCGTAATGATTATAATTTCTCATGGATGAATAATAAGTTATTTGATCCTGATGTAGTAAATTCACACGTTGACTAAACATGAATTTAACAGTAGACTTCAAATGATTTCAGAGAGGGATTTTATGATACACAAATGTTTTAGTTCTTGGCTATTGAAAACTTAAATCATATGTTATTGCTGTTTAAAGTATTTACATTCAATGGCTAATAAATATTGACAAATCAATTACTATGCAAAAAATGTTGAGACATATCTGCCAAATAAAATAATATGTAAACAGCACAATTTTCTTTGAAAAAAGCATTTGCATCTTAAGTATAACCCAAAGTAATTTTTATTTCCAAAAATATGTAACAATCTTGTTCTTAATGCTGCTTAAGATTCACACATTGTCAAAGTTTTGAGGTGTACATACTTTGTGTTTTTACTTAATATTCAATATTAGTGTAAAAAATTTAAGGTGGTTTAACTTGAAAGTGAAAGTCCTCCTGCTGCCTTGAAAATGCTATTGAAATGCATTTTGTAGCTCAGATTTTAGTCATTCTCTCATCTTTGAATAAGAAAACTTTGAAGACAATGAACAGAACCAGAAACAAACACAGAGAAGCAACCTTCATGTATGCCACACAAATCTGTAATGAACTTGACAAATAATGAAAAATAGCAGATTAAATTTATTAAATAATAACAAGTAATAACTCTTTAAAACTGGTTAACAGGCATTTTTGGAAAATTATGATAACATGTTTTTTTGAAAAATTGCATTATCTTAAATAAAACACTGAAAGTTATAGTGGCTGCCTGGTCTATTAGATAATAGACCAGGCAGCCACTATAACTTATGACATCCTGTGCACTGTCATGGAACCATGCTGAACATAATGTCACTCTGGAATTGTCAATATCTCATGTTGCCACTGTCACTAATATTAACTAATAAGTCAATATTAGTGAACTTACCCGGTTTAATAATCAATAGCATTATATTAAGGTCATTGTATGAAAATAATTATAATCCTGAAATGACAGGAGCTTGTCAGCACTGACAAACCATGGCGACCTAGTGTCAGTTGTAGTGGTAGGTACCTAGTGGTAGCTATTATCAGCTGTCGCAGAAGAGGTCCCATCTGACATGGATTCAGTGCAGGAGTTGTCTTTCTCTGTTAAGTCTGAACACCAGCTGTATATTTAAATATGTATGAGAATTATGTTTTAATTAAGATATATTTTATTTCTATTAGTTTGAACTAAAGTTATTCATATGCTACATTCTATCTGAAACAGATAGAGAATGAGGTTAGCAGCCTGTGGCACCACCTTACCCAGTGGTAAGGTGGCACAAGTGGCACCTTACCTGGAAGCCCGTGGCGCAAGTGACACCTTATGGCAGCTGTCAACATGTTTTCACTGAGGCTCTTTATTGGAAACTGAAATTTGAGACTATAAAAAATAGACCAGGGCATATTTGCTTTATTGAGGGAACACAACGCTTAAGAGGAAATCCAATACGTTGTGCCAGATCCACCGTTGTTTTCATTAATTATAAATTCATTCATATTAAATCTGACACAGACGCTGTCACCAAAGAATATTCT